>NC_069721.1:23221095-23476095 GCF_027358585.1 Pangasianodon hypophthalmus | reverse complement strand
ACACTCTCATTCTCACACACACACACACACACACACACACACACTCACAGACTCATAAACACATTCAGTAGGCCTGTATCCTCACTGTTACCTAACTGCCGGTTACTCAGAGTGTAAGGATAAATGTTGGCACCTGCTGCAGCATTTCTCGGACGAATTTAGCTGGTGGAAATGTCAGCCAGTGTAGCAGTGAATGGACGCTCTGTGTCTCCGGGCATAGCTCTGGCTTCAGGAAGCACTCCAGCAGAAAGGTGATACAGTTTACCACTTGGTTAATTTAGCTTCAGGCTTATTTCACTGTCAGTCAAATGCTCAAGTATCTGCGAACACTATCACGTCATAAGCTCGTGTGATATATAACGATATTATCACACCACGATATTATCATGATGTTTATCGCTGATTATTTTATATTACCTGACCTGCAAAACCATCAGAGTATGATAGTACGAGTTAACAATCAAAAACACACCAAAGAGCAGTCTTTTTTCTCTCCAATAAAATGAGAGAGGAGTCAATCGACATGTGAATCTGGAATGATCCACGCAGCTGTTTTGAACTTTTCAGCATTAACAGACACTTCCAGAAAGCCCCGCCTACTTCTGCCAATCTCACACGCTCTGACTCGCACCGCTTCCTCACTTTCTGTCACAGTAGATGGAGAATGTTCTGGGTTCATTCATGGGAAATAATATCTATGAGTGTATGTTTGGCTTAGCTAACATCAGATAACTATATATTTAACATCAGCTTACTATATATATTAGGGATGCCAAGAAAGCATGACCCAAAAATATTAAACAGGCCAACAATGAAGTGTCAGATCTAACAATTTGCAAATAATGTTAACGATGATGATAATTAGAAAGTGATTAAATATATATATTTTTTTGACCGGCAGTTTCCTGCAACACTGAGCAGCATCAGGAGAGAAAATGTCGGCCATATGGACATTAAACAAATGATTTATAAAAGGTTTATATCAGAATGTGTCGTTGTGTTTATTTATCTGTTGACTATGTGTTACTGCAGAATCACTTTAAAAAAAAGTGGTCCTGACTGCACAACTGATAATATTATTACACTCTCCCATACTCTCCTTAAACCCTGCTCCATTTAAAGGAGATTCTGGGTGGTTATATCGTTTACCATAATATTTTAAAATAGAAAATCGCAATCTGGGAAAAATCAATATCACATAAAGTGGCTTTGGTGAGATCAGAGATTCCATTCAGTTTCAGTTTAACGTAAGAAGGAACATATATTTGCAATGCAGTTACAAAGGTATAAAAACATCTGAAGGTGGTTAGTACTTCAGTAAAAGGACTGTTAATTACAGAATAATAACTCCAATGCAATTGAAAATCAATATCCACATAGCATTTAGGTAAAAGGTTAATCAAGCAGTTCGTTACTCATTACACAGGATCAGATTTATACCTCAGAACAAGCAGCGCTGATGATGAGATCAGGATGGGATGCAGCGATAATGTTTTTTTAGACCAAGTACATGGTTTTGGGTATTCATCCATACCAATACTGATACGGAGAATCACTTGCGGCTTGCCAATAGGTTGTGCGGAGCCCAGCATTTATAGCAGCAGTTCAATGAATATTAATCTTCATAATAAGCTGTTTGACAGAAATAAGCCGATTTTCCGCTGCTTTGCTCACCTTTCTAGACGTCACACAACAGTGATGCAGTGTGCTAACACAACTGCACTATTTGTCCATACAGTACACAGTTTATAGAAGGGAATGATTTATAATCGCACTATCCGGTGTCACCCAGATGAGGATGGGTTCCCTTTTGAGTCTGGTTTCTCCCTCATGTCGTCTCAGGGAGTTTTTCCTCACCACCATCACCTCTGGCTCGCTCATTAGGGATAAATTCACATATTTGCAATTTATTCTGGTTTAATTTCATTTGAATCTATTTATTTTTGTAAAGCTGCTTTGTGACAATGTCCACTGTTAAAAGCGCTATACAAACAAAATTGAATTTATTTTAATTAACTGCCTTAACTTGCCTCTAGTGGTCAGAAATAGGAACTGCAACAAGCGTTAATAGACGTCCATAGGGGCAGAAATCACGCTGCCCCATGTAGCCATATTGGACTAGTTTAAAAATACTCTGCTGCTGTCAAGATCTTGTTTTGTAGCAAATGACACAAAATGGCAAAGTGTAAGTACAGACAGTGTGTGTGATGTACAGAATCATTTCTATTGTAAGATATACTGGAAAGATTGGATGAGGGAAACAGGGATTATGGAGGGTTTTTGAGATGTATTAGGGTTGGAAATTTTGCTGAAACATGTAAACCCTGGTTAATGATATTACCTCGAACACAACTAAACAAATGTTCATCTGAAACCGCTCAAAACGAGCTGCTAGACTGCATCCTGCATGACTGTTGTGTGTGGTAGCCTCTTGACTTTATCTTGTTTGAGGTTATGTTGTTATTAACGTCGTCCTTCTCCACCAAAATCTAGGGTCATGAGCCGCTGCTGCTGATAGAGATACCGAAATGAGTGAAATACTTAGTATTAATCAATCATGGAACATTTTATTTAGCTCTGCTCAAGTTTCCCAGGTTTAAATATTGGCCAAGTAAGGAGCACATGCTTCTGTTCGGCTTATCAAATGTCTCTGAATCAAATGCATTTAGGCTTCTAGTCACATTCTATATAAAGATAGCAAGTTGATTTTTTTTAATGAAGTGCATTAGCTTAGCTCGGATGGAGTAATGTTGCAGTGGAGGAGAGCGGCTTTGCAGAATACTGTTGTCTGATTTGCTTTGATCATTATTCATTATTGCATCTCTGCTTTAAAATAAATAAATTATTAAATCTCTCATACAGATGGCACTCCTCTCGTCTGTAACGGAAGGCTGTGCATAACTAGCATGTTGAATTTTAATTACTTACAATACTTAATATTTAAGATACTTATATACTTATATATTTGAATATGAGTGATGCTGTAATGATACACTGGTACAGAGGGAACATTAGCAGTAGCTCTACACTGTGTGTTTGTGTCAAATAAACCACAAAAAGAGACATAAACAAGAAGGAAACTGAGGAAAACCTGACGAAAATCAATCTTTTTTGTCTTTTTTGTCTTTCATAGCTTTAAAATGACATCACCAAGTTGAAGCAAAGCAGGTTACTGATGTGTAGCAGTAATGGAACTAACCCAGTAAGAGAACAATAAAAGAAAAGGCAACTGATGTAAGTGTGTGATGATGTTTTAAGCCGAGAGAGTGAGAGAGAAAGAGAGAGAGAGAGAGAGAGAGAGAGAGAGGGGGAGAGAGAAAGAGAGAGAGAAAGAGGAAATATAAATTGAACATTGTGAGGAGATTGAGGATCTAGTTCCACCCAAGAGATCAAAATGGTTCAGCATAGGTAACACCATGCACACACACACACTCACACACACACTCACACAAACACACACAGCAGTCCTGTGGAAATAAAAGTGGCCTCAGAGGTGCTACAAGCAGAAATTCAAATCAAAACTTACTTTATGGGCAATTTTTTGTAAATGAGTGTGTGTGTGTGTGTGTGTGTGTGTGTGTGTGAGGAAGTGTGTGTGTGTGTGTGTGTGTCTTACTTGCAAATGGCACACACAAAGCATCGTGGGTGATAAGTCTTGCCGAGCGCGGACACCACCTCGCCCTCGATGAACTGCTCGCAGCTGAAGCAGCGTGTGCCGTAGAGACGCTGGTAGTCCAGAGTGCAGATGTACTCGCCCTGCCGCACGAAGAAGCCTCCCTGAGCCAGGTCACAGCCACACACTGCAGAGAGACACCACACAGGACAGCCACAGGAGCAAGGTCAGAGCTCGGCGCTAATAAAAGAGACGAGAAAAGCTTACGAAGGAATCAGAGGCGTTTTTAGGCAGGGTTTTAGGCTCCAGCTACAGCACCTAGAACGAATTTCAACAATAAATGTTGATTTCATAAATAAAAACAAAAATCTAAACACATTTGGCTGATAGTGTCATGTGAAGGTCAGAATCAGCACGTCCTACAAACATGGCCACCAATGACTACAACTCCCAGCCATTACAGACACTCTCACGTTCACGTTCACCCAACTACTGACACCATCCTCCATCCAGCACCATCATTACTGACACCATCCAACACCATCATTACTGACACCATCCTCCATCCAACAACATCATTACTGACACCATCCTCCATCCAACACCATCATTACTGACACCATCCAACACCATCATTACTGACACCATCCTCCATCCAACACCATCATTACTGACACCATCCTCCATCCAACACCATCATTACTGACACCATCCAACACCATCATTACTGACACCATCCTCCATCCAACAACATCATTACTGACACCATCCTCCATCCAACACCATCATTACTGACACCATCCTCCATCCAACACCATCATTACTGACACCGTCCTCCATCCAACACCATCATTACTGACACCATCCAACACCATCATTACTGACACCATCCTCCATCCAACACCATCATTACTGACACCATCCTCCATCCAACACCATCATTACTGACACCATCCTCCATCCAACACCATCATTACTGACAGCATCCTTCATCCAACAACATCATTACTGACACCGTCCTCCATCCAACACCATCATTACTGACACCATCCAACACCATCATTACTAACACCGTCCTCCATCCAACACCATCATTACTGACACCGTCCTCCATCCAACACCATCATTACTGACACCATCCAACACCATCATTACTGACACCATCCTCCATCCAACACCATCATTACTGACACCATCCTCCATCCAACACCATCATTACTGACACCATCCTCCATCCAACACCATCATTACTGACAGCATCCTTCATCCAACAACATCATTACTGACACCGTCCTCCATCCAACACCATCATTACTGACACCATCCAACACCATCATTACTAACACCGTCCTCCATCCAACACCATCATTACTGACACCATCCAACACCATCATTACTGACAGCATCCTTCATCCAACACCATCATTACTGACACCGTCCTCCATCCAACACCATCATTACTAACACCGTCCAATACCATCATTACTGACACCATCCTTCATCCAACACCATCATTACTGACACCGTCCTCCATCCAGCACTATCATTACTGACACCATCCAACACCATCATTACTGACACCGTCCTCCATCCAGCACTATCATTACTGACACCATCCAACACCATCATTACTGACACTGTCCTCCAGTCAACACCATCATTACTGACACCATCCAACACCATCATTACTGATACCACCCTCAATACCATCATTACTGACACCATCCTCCATCCAACACCATCATTACTGACACCATGCTCAACACCATCGTTACTGACACCGTCCTTAACACCATCATTACTGACACCATCCTCAACACCATCATCCTCAACACTGTCATTACTGACACCATCATTACTAACACCACCCTCACCACTGTCAATACTGACTCCACCCTCACCACCGTCATTACTGACTCCACCCTCACCACCGTCATAACTGACACCATCCTCAACACCATCATTACTGACTCCACCCTCACCACCGTCATCACTGACACCACCCTCACCACCGTCATTACTGACTCCACCCTCTGTCCAGCACCACCACGCTGCTGTGTTTAACTGCTCTGAACTGACTGAGCTAATGGACGAGAACAAAAACAGGCTCAAACACATTTTTCATTTCTCCAACAGCTTTAAACACACATCACATAGTCTCTCTCTCTCTCTCTCTCTCTCTCTCTTGCCCTTTCTCTCTTTCCTCTTCAATCTCCCTCTTTCCACAAAAACAGGAACCACGGCAACAACACAATGTAAGCCCAGCGCAATGACATCATCCTCAGAGGAGATCCATTTTCCACCCTCACTGAGCTCCTGATCTTACACACATCGCACGAAATGTAGATACGACAACTTATTAGAACCAGCGCATTAATATAAACACGTTTCTGCTGTTACAGAAAATTAATCAACACCTTCTGACCAATCAGAATCCAGAATTCAACAGCACTGTGGTATACATGTATTCTCAAACACACACAAATATATTCCCTGTACACATCTCACACCCCTGCCTCTCACACACACAAGATACACGGCCTTTCTCTGATGGCTCCCATGCACCCTGCAACACACTCCCACATGGCCCGGGTCCTAATAAACACACACACACACACACACACAACAACAGAGGAATGTTCTTCAGGAAATGAGAGGCGTGTTTTCCATGGAGGTCCGGCTGCTAGCGCGTGATAGAAAGCAGTATGGAACATTAGACACATCGTTAGACATATCCGGTGGTACAGAACCACAATGTCTGAATCAAGTCCAAACCATGATAACACTTCCCCCCCCTCAGCAGCACATACACTAACACATACACACACACACACACACACACACACAAGTAAGGCGTCCACCAGTGGTTTCATTTTTCACCACTGATATTAATCATCTTGTTAAGTTTCATTAAATATGCAACTTTGTAGAAGTCCATACATTAAAACTGATCAAATCTGAACACTACTTATACTAAGCACAGGTACTCAGAAGTGCAACTTACACACTTCATGTTATATTAAAAAAGAAATAAAGAAAGTTATGTCATATTTACAATATTTGCTCCTCAAGATAAGAGATTAAGACGCGTCTCCTCTGATGTCCTTCATGCAGTAGACTTTAAAGGGACAATACTATTAATTAATATGGCTGAGTGATATGTGAAAAATATTGTAATAAATTGTGTTACAGTACTAATTTCTGACATATTGTGGATATTGTAATATCTTTTTTTTTAACTATATTTATATATATATATATATTTTAAACATAATTACAACCTGATGGGAAGCAGCTGATTTGAGGTTACTTTTTTAAATTGTAAAATGTCATTTTTTTTACAATCCTTTTCTGTAGTATATTTTTAAATAATTTGTTTAATATAAAAAATAAAAGAAATTAAATTTCCTAGACATTATATAAATCGTTACATACAGTATGTCATGATGAACTGATCCTGATCATGTACTGTCGCTACATGGGGAGTGTTTCTCAGAGAGAATGAGGACGTGGTCAGGAGGTCATTCAGGTTTAGATGTGAACACCTGCTCTAATCTCACCTGCTCTGTAGTGGCTGGATGTAACCCGAGTCCTGCTGTGATGAGACCTACACACAACGAGACTGTTTTCCACCCCGTGCTTTATATTTACCCCTGCAGCCGACGGACTCCAGGCCTCAGAGACAGAGTTAAACACGTCGACCTTTCCACAACCAGAACCTTCTCTCTCTCTCTCACTCTCTCTCACTCACTCTGTCTTTCTCTCTGTCCCTCCACATCTATCTCTCTCTTTCACACACACACACACACACTCTCTCACTCTGTCTCTCTGTCTCTTTCTCACTCTCTTACTTTCTCTCTGTGTGTGTCTGTATCTCCTTCTATCTGTCTCTCGCTACATCTCTGTCTTTCTCTCTGTCTCTTTCTCTCTCTCACTTTGTCTCTCTGTCTTTCTCTGTCTCTTTCTTTCTCTCTGTGTGTCTGTATCTCCTTCTCTGTCTTTCTCTACATCTCTGTGTCTCTCTCTGTCTCTCTCTCACTCTGTCTCTGTCTTTCTCTCTGTGTGTCTGTATCTCCTTCTCTCTGCATCTCTACATCTCTGTGTCTGTCTCTTTCTCTGTCTCTCTCTCACTCTGTCTCTGTCTTTTTCTCTGTCTCTTTCTTTCTCTCTGTGTGTCTGTATCTCCTTCTCTCTGCCTCTCTACATCTCTGTGTCTGTCTCTTTCTCTGTCAATCTCTCTCACTCTGTCTCTTTCTTTCTCTCTGTGTGTCTGTATCTCCTTCTCTCTGCCTCTCTACATCTCTGTGTCTGTCTCTTTCTCTGTCAATCTCTCTCACTCTGTCTCTGTCTTTCTCTCTGTGTGTCTGTATCTCCTTCTCTCTGCCTCTCTACATCTCTGTCTGTCTCTTTCTCTGTCTCTCTCTCTCACTCTGTCTTTTTCTCTGTCTCTTTCTTTCTCTCTGTGTGTCTGTATCTCCTTCTCTCTGTCTCTACATCTCTGTCTGTCTCTTTCTCTGTCTCTCTCTCTCTCATTCTGTCTTTTTCTCTGTCTCTTTCTTTCTCTCTGTGTGTCTGTATCTCTTTCTCTCTCTCTCTCTGTCTCTCTCTATACATCTCTGTCTCTCTCTGTCTCTTTCTCTCTCTCTCTTTCTTTCGCTCTCTGTGTGTCTGTATCTCTTTCTCTCTGTCTCTCTCTACATCTCTGTGTCTCTCTCTCTCTCTGTTTGTCTCTGGTTCTGTCTGTGTGTCTCGCTATCTCTATCTCTTTCTTTCTCTCTCACTCTGTATCTCTCTCTCTCTGTCTTTGCCTCTCTCTCTATCTCTTTCTGTCTCTCTGTGTGTCTGTATCGCTCTCTCTCTGTCTCACTCTCTGTCTAGTTCCCTCTGTCTCTCTCTGAGTCGCTCTTTCTCTCGCTCCTAAGTAAATGTCTTATAAGAAAAAAACGTCACCACATCAACGATAATACTTTTTTTTTGTTAAATCAATAACATGTTTTTTAAAATCTGTTTATTATTAGTGTTAGATTATGTGGAGCGTCCGCTGTGTACAAGTCCCTGTGTGTGAGCTGTTACTATAGAAACGATAACGTATGAGAACAAATGCATTAATATAAACCTGTTGTTCATGTTAGAGCTGGAATTACTGTCCAAGTCTTGCTGTTACACAAAAATAACGCATACCTTCTGACCAATCAGAGTCAAGAATTCAACCGAGCTGTGGTTTAATGAATAATAATCAGTTTCTCCGTGTTTTTTGTAAGTTTTTGGTTTCTATAGTCTCACACTTCCAGTGTTTACTCCAGATGACCTCAGTACAAAGTGTTAACCGCTGCGGGAACTGAAATCCTGTCCCTTCTTCAACATCTCATGTTTCCTTGATCAAATAATTCAATCCACTCTTGGGCACAGTTTATGTGTTTTTAAAATGAGTGAGATTCCATGATCTGTTGTATTACAGTTGAACTCACAGTTGTGTACAGTGATCCAAAGGCAGATCCATGTGCCGGAGCGTATCTCTGATCTGTTACAGATGATTTAGAAAATGTATGTGAGGAAGAATAGGAGGATAGGATGGGTGTAGTGGAGTGAAAAATGGAAAAAGCTAGCTATTTAAGATAAGCAGTCATAAGGAGGAGACTGGAAAGAGAAACAGGGAGGGAAGAAAGGAAGCCAAAGACTCCAAATCCAATCCAGAAGCTCTCTGAAAACTGAAGTGGGGAAGGCTAGCAGGTGTGCAGTGCGCTTCCTCTTTAACACTTTGACTAAAGCACTTTGGCCTTTTATTCACACAGTCTGTTCCCCGGAGCAATGCAGCACACATGCCGTAGCTTCTCTGCAGCAATAAATCTTCACTGGTGTGCCCTAGAACTGACAAATTCTAACACAGCGCTCCTGCCTGATGCTCCGTCATGAGATTGTGGCTCGCGCTTGGCTTGCAGTGACATATTTGACTCCTTCTGAAAAGTGTGGAGCTCTGACAGGCCGAGCAAGCCAGCGTCGACTCGGCTATCGTGTTCCAGCAGAATCCTCTGGCATTCGACTCGGTGACGAAAGTGAGAATACTAAATGGTGAATGAGACACACACACACACACACACAGGCTGGTGTGTGCTTGTGAAGCTGGCATTACACCACCAACAAGCCTGAGAACACAGGGAGGGCCTGAATTCTCCTGCTCTTACAGCACATGCAAAAAAATCTGACCGTAACAACACTTTTTTTAATTTCTGATTTGCAGCTGCTTTACTGTCAGAGCCGCTGTTCTAGAAAATTAATCAACACCTTCTGACCAATCAGATTAGAGAATTCCACAGTGCCGTGATTAAGTATGTATTGCTGACAGTAAAATCATTTAAAGCTTGTTATAATCACAAGTGAGACTAAGCTATTTTAGCTACTTGCAGGATTTAAAGCTTGTCGTTGTCATGGTAACAATGATACTACACGCTGCTCCTTACATGTATGTAAACTTTTTTTTTTTTTGTATTACATGCAACATGCATGTAAATCAAGATGCTGAGCGTAGGGTACATATAAACAGCTTAATCCACAACCTGCAACCACAATTTATTTCATTTTTAAAACTCTTTGCTTTAAAAGAGTACAAAAGAGTGGAAAACATCTTCCCTTTCAAGAATTTTGCCATCACATTAGGTCAAAGGTCAGATGTTTCCCATCATGTAGTAAGAGAAGTGTGGGTAAACGGCGTCCACCCGAGCCGCTCGGAGCATACTCTGGCACAGTGAGGCGTGGGTATGGTTTACACATACCTCACAGCCCTGAAGTGAGCTCTGCCACACCCTGCACACTCACAAATACCAACGCCAGGTTACATTCAGTCACTCGCATTTTGAAATAATATTCTCATCAGCGCTCTGTGACCAGCTATATTTGCTCACGGTTTACTCACGCTGCCCGTCACCCTGTTTTTGGGACACATTTTAATAAAAGAGTATTTCTTAGCTGCTATAACTGGACCTGCTGCATACCTTCAGTCCTCATAAAAACACTGGCATCTCATGACTCTCAGAAGGTTCCACACATAGCTAAAGCCCCGTGTACGTCCAGGGAGTTTAGAGCAAAAGCCAAACACGCTGTGGTGACACGAACGCTCAGTCCTTCACAGGACACTTCTAATGTAACACCCTAAAGAATGCAAAAGTGATAACATATAGACATGATGATTTACCATCACTGCATGCATTACTGCTGTAGATGTCATCATCATTATATTTCCCTTTATTATCCATAACACAAACGACATTTCTCTCCACTGACCTGCAGCACAGATGCACTTATATCTATACCAACTGAAACTGTATCTGATACTGTGTTTTGCAAAAAACTGTTCTCTGTACTATAGACATATGCACACACTATATCTAATTTTATATCTAATAAGAGATCTAAAATGTAAATTCATTAATTGATACACAATCCTAAACAATACACCTACACCTTATGGCTAGGTGTGGAGCAATTTGACTAAAAATATCATATCACAATTCTTGAAGGCATTTCTACGATACACGATATGTATCACGATATACAGGTTTTCTCACAACCTACTGTATATTAATAAACAAATGTATAATAATAATTTTAGATATTTCAAAATTAACATTATTTATTAGTAAAATTATTTAACACTGAAAAAGAGAAAATATATAAAAAATTAAGTTAAGATTAATTCTAAATTTTAATTTTATTTATATTTATCACAATATTGATATTAATGCATCTTATATTATTATACCATCATATATCTTATCACTTAGTTACGGCTCGGACTGATGCCAAGAAAAATGTACAAAAATCTGTTTAAAAAAAAAACACAGAGATTACAACTCTTATTATTCATGTTCAGATAGAGAGAGAGAGAGAGAGACAGACAGACAGACAGAAAGATCAGCAGATCAGCAATCAGTTAAAGTCACAGAGATCACAGACGTCACACTTCTTCCCCATTCTGATGTTTGATGTGAATATTACCTGAAGCTTTTGTCCTGTATCTGCATGATTTTTTGCATTATGCTGCTGCCACATGATTGGCTGATTAGATAACTGCATGAATGTGCAGGCGTGCAGGTGTTCCTATTAAAGTGGACAGTGAGTGTAAGCATGCACGAAAAATTTACATGTAAGCACATAAAAAAATGTAATCATGCTTTTTTCTCTTCTCTAGGATTAACACTCTTTTGACGTAATTAAAGGCTGCTCTTATATTGTGTAAAAAAAATTGTGTAAAATTGTTAATGATTCGGCTTTCACAGGTTTAGGAAGCTTTCGAGTACTTTGGAAAATACTCCACAAACTTGAAAAATTAAGAGTCTTAATATCAGTATGGCTATTTTTTTTCTCCTAAAGAGTACAGTAACAGCTTGTAGCTTTAAGATTCTTCGTGAACACGTCCCCTGATGATCAAACAGCCTAGATTTCACCAGGCATGAGTCTGTGAAATTCCAATCAATGTCCTGATGAATAAAACAACATCCTTCCAAGATCACCTGGACCTGGCGCAGGACTGAGGAGCTCCTGTTGACAAGGTCACCTTGACAGGAGAGAGAGAGAGAGAGAGAGAGAGAGAGAGAGAGAGAGGAGCCCCGATCGCTCTCATTTCACTCCTGTACACACTGTTCAGATTAGACAGGGTCTAATATAACCACATACTGATCCAATCACTGCATCAAAATCCTGATTCTAAATCGCTGTATAGAATCTGAATAGTACAAGAGTACTAAGTCAACATGTTGCTGCAAATACAGAGCTTAGTGGAGACTTAACATGAAAAATCTGGAGCTGGGGATTTGCAAAAGCGAGAAAAAAAACTTAAAAAGACAGAAAAGCAGTTGAGTATAATGGAGCGTAATGACAGAGTGATAAAAGAGAACAGTGTGTAAACAACAATGTTTGCAGTTCAACAACAGCTAATTATGCTTTTGTACCAGCTCTGGTGATCAAACACTAGATCAGAGAGTATACAAATTCAAGCAAATTCAGCTCCCACTCTACACACACACGCACACACACACACACACACACACACACACACAGACAACCATACTCAGACTAGAACACATCAAACTGCTTAGTGATAAGAATGAATCACATGACCCTCATTTTATCCTTCCTGTCCATTATAGCTTCCAGGTTAAGATTCATTTATTAGTGTTTTTAAAGCCCTTCACAGATTTGCACCTCCTTCCATCACTGATATAATCAGATCCCCTATTCTACCCAGACGTCTCTGAGATCTTCAGCTCTGCCGTTTTTGCCTGTTCCACCGTCCTAGCTATATTCTGAAGCTGAATTACTAACCAATAAACACTGATCTAGCTTCAGCCATGTAGTTGTCTTTTGCATAATAATAATAATGATGATGATGATGATGATCATCATCATAACACTGTAGCCCTACATCATGTAAGGAATAAACACTCTGTGTTGCGCTGTTATAGGAAAATTACATTTACATTTGGCAGACGCTCTTAACCAGACTGATTTACAGATGTGTTTTAAAGTCTCTATCAATAAATACATCCTGATATCATCAATATATAATCAGTCTAAAAACTCTGTTAAGGAGGTAATATAGTAAGAAAAGCACACAGACAACACATTTTTTTTTAATTAAAGTGCTAATTTAAGTATTTCATGAAAAGTCTTTAGACGTCGTTTGAAGACTGCCAGTGACTCAGCTGTTCGGACATCTAGGGGAAGTTCATTCCACCACCTAGGTGCCTGGACAGAGAAGAGTCTTGATGCAGGTCTTCCTTGTACCCTGAGAGATGGTGGGACGAGTCAAGCAGTCGAGCAGTGCTAGAGGATCGGAGGGAGAGTGGTGCCGTGCGAGGTGTGATAAGTGCTATGAGATAAGTGAGTGCTGGTCCGTTTTTGGCTTTGTAGGCAAGCAACAGTGTTTTAAATCTGATGTGGCAGCTAGAACAAGCCAGTGAAGGGAGCGTAGCAATGGAGTGGTGTTGGAGAACTTGGGGAGCTTGAAAACAAGTTGTGCAGCTGCATTCTGGATCAGCTGCAGAGGTCAAATGGCGCTCAGAGGCAGATCTGCCAGGACCGATTTGCAGTAGCCCTGTCTCGAAATGACAAGGGACAGAACAAGCACCTGAGTGGCCTGTGTGGATAGAAATGGACAAATCCTTCTGATCGGCATGAGCGTGTTAGATTAATAATGTGAGAGGAAAAGGACAGTGGATTGTCCATGGTTACGCCAAGGTTGCGTGCAGGGACCGAAGGTGAGATCAGAGAGTTGTCCAAGGAGATCACAAGATCCTGACATGGGGATGAATCACATGGGATGAACAGCAGTTCAGTTTTGCTGGGATTAAGTTTCAGCTGATGAGCTGCTATCCATGATGAGATGTCTGCCAGACATGCTGATATCCGAGCAGAAACATGAGAGTCTGAGGGAGGGAAGGAGAGGATGAGTTGAGTGTCATCCGCATAGCAGTGGTGTGAAAACCCATGTGAGGATATGATAGCACCATGAGATCGAGTATAGAGGGAGAACAGAAGAGGACCAAGTACTGAGCCTTGTGGGACACTAGTGGAGAGTCTGCGGGGAGCAGATGTGGATCCCCTCCACGTCACCTCCACCTTCCTCCAGGTAGGAAGCAAACCACTGCCATGTTGTGCCATGAATTCCAAGGCTCAAGAGGATGGACAAGAGAGTCTTATGGGTGACTGTGTCAACCGCTGCTGAAACGGCTGCTCGAGGAGGATGAGGACTGATCGAGCAGCATGGAGCTTCTCAGTGATCAGCGATAGAATGGTTATTTATAGGTTGGTTTTTAAATTAAATAAACAATAATAAACAAAGGTTCATGCTTTTTATCCATTTATAGTTACATTCAAGTTAGTTCCTGTTCTCACTTATGTTTTAGCAGCTATAAACAGACATTCCCTCACCAGCCTCTCTTTTTTCTCTCTTACAGTTAATAAGACCAAAGAAGCCTGCAGCTTATCATCTTTTTTCACCAAGAAACTGCAAAGCGTAAACTCCTCTGTCCTGAAGATGTCAGAAAACTTAAACCCTCTGATTGATATAAAGCGCTGACACTGGAGACTCAATTTATTTTTAAAATCTGTTTATGTGGAGCGTCCACTGTACAAGTCTCTGTGAATGAGCAGTTATTATAGAAACAATAACGCATTAATATAAACCTGTGCTTTGCAGATGCACTACTGTCAAAGCTGCTGTTATAGAAAATTAATCAACACAACTTCAAATTCTGACCAATCAGAATCCAGAATTCAACAACACTGTGGAATAATTATACTTAATAAACGATGGGGTTACACATGGCAGATCAAAGTATTAAATAATAATATATAGGATAAAAATGTCACTGAAGTGTGTTTTAAGATGACAAGAAAGACAGTCTGAGACAGTCCTTAGCATCTCATATGATTATCTTCTGCTCCAAAGTCACCGTATGTGGTTATACTGTATAAGCACACAGGCAACATTTCATTTCAGAGAATAAACACAGTCCAGAAATAATGATACACAAAACAAGGAAATCGACTGACATCAGTTTGGTAACTCGACTCCAAATGGACAAACGAAAAGGTTTTTGGGGAATGTAATCTCACTAATGCGCTGAAGGAGAGGGCCAGGATATGCACTTTGGGGAAAGAGCAGTGAAATGCAATCTGCTCTCAGCCTGCTAGCTCTTTCTCTCTCCCTCTCTCTCTCTCTCCCTCTCTCTCTCTTGCTCTCTTTTGCCATCACATTAATGGATGCTCCAAATCAGGCGGAGGCTTGCGAGGCTGATTTGACATTTAAAGACGCGACATTCTTGTGAGTTCATGTGAACGCTCAGTGTCATGTATCCAGGAGAAGGAAAAGCCAATCACTAGTGCATCATTATTATTATTACTATCATTATTATTATTATTATTATTATTATTATTATTATTATTATTGCTAATTACTGTTAGACTTCGTCCTTAGGCCCTTGTATTTCCCCCCATTTTCTCCCCAGTTTGGTCACCTGCCAATTCCTACTCACTAGCTATCCTCTATCCTATCATAAGACAGCGACCATCCAGGGGAGGGTGAGGGTTATCACGTGCTTCCTCCAAAAGAGATGTGAAGCCAACCCCTGTATCTTTTCATACTGGGTCACGGGGCAGAGTATCACACTCACAGGAATGCGCTATCTGCCCTATTCCACATACATGAGCTCACAGACGCCTACGATTGGCTAGTCTCACTGTGACTAGCCAATTTTTGCTGTCCGCAGACGGTGGTGATATCATCTGGATTGGAGCCAGCAAGATCCTCAGATCCTTGTTTTCAGCTTGTGTCCTGTTTGTCTTTCCCGTGTCTTACTACAGCTCCTCAGTTACTGCACTCCACTCCCTTTTTCAGTCCTCTATCACCTGTCATCCCATTTTCTTTATCTTATTAGACTGTTTTTGAGCTTGTGATCCTATCATTGAGCCTGGATTTAGTACAGGATTAGCTCAAATACAGACACTGCACTGTGACTTCTAGTGTTGTGAAGTATTTTTACACTGTCGTTTTGAGAGAGAGAGCCTACGTGTGTAGAAACATGAGCTTATGGTTAAAAATTTAATTCAGAACCTCTTTGCTCTGCTTTCATTACTATAAAATTCAACCAATAAATACTCACTCGAATCTTTCAAACAGAGGACAAGTTTTAATACATCACAGCGCTTTTGATTCCTTGAATCTGATTGGTCAGAAGGTCTTGACTGTCTTTCTGTAACAGCGTAGTGGCTGTAAAACAAATTAACTAAGGTTTATATTAATGAGCTCGTTCTGATACGTTATGGTTTCTATAGTAACAGCTCATTCACAGGGACTTGTACAGTGGACACGCCACTTAAACAGATTAATAACATATGTAGTTGTTGCTATGGTGAGGAGATGTTTATGTAACGTTTATAAAAGGAGTCTCCAGTAACAGTCAGAGGCAAAGCTGTAACTTTAAGTTTTCCGACACTTTCAGGACAGAGGAGTTTACGCTTTGTGGTTTCTCTGTAACATGACAAGCTGCATTTTTTTTTTTATAAACTTCATGAGAGAAAAAGAGAGAGGCTGGTGAGGGAGCGAGTGTTTATAACTGCTATAACGTAAGTGAGAACAGGAACTAACTTGTTTCGCAGATGCTCCACAACATTACATGTAAAGTATAAAGTATAAAGTTTTGTTCTTTTATTGATTTATTTTTTCCTATAACAGTATACCCCATCATGTTTTATTCCTCACTTATTTTAAAAAATTCTTATTTACCTGCATACGTTAATATGCTGCATGTCTTTCTTTCTCTTTTTCTCCATCTTCCCCCTCTTTTATTAAAGGTTGTAGCAAAAAAACATTCAATAACATTGTTTCACTTGCAGGATGAGAATCTCTTCGATGAGGTCAGATTACTTTATAATATTTATATTCAGCTAAAAGTTTAATTCAGCTAAAAATTCTAACGAGGAAGAATTTCTGTTTAAAACAGATATGTTAAGTTTGAATAAAATATTTTATTTGTTTAAATACTATCTAAACATATTATCTGCAGACTTTACAGTAGAGCTGGCACAGATCGCATACCCAGCATCGTTATCGGAACGATAACCTCAAAAAAAAAAAGCTGACTGGATATCGAAGAAAACAAGAAAGAATTCAATTCTTGTTTCAATTCAATTCTTGTTTTTCCCTGTTTTCTTAAGGGAAGTGCTTCCATTTTGCAGCTTAGTAAAAGTAATGTCGGACGGATATCGATATCAGCTGATCCTGAAGGTTTCAGTATCAGTATTGTTATCGTAAAAGAAAAAGTTGTATTGTGACAGCTCTACTTATACTCCTTTTTGCAAAAACAAGATTTGAAGGGTGTCACTATTAAAATATCCTGACTAATATCTGGAGAACAATGATAACATTCAGAAAGCAGAAATCACCAGAATCACAGAGAGTTTCTCCTTAAAGCTGGAGTATATGAACTTAAAAGTTTCTGTTGGGTGAATTAGTAATGTGTAGTAGTATTATATTTTAAATATATTTTTGTATTTAGGACTAAAGAAGCCCCAGGCTGGACAGAAGAAGTCCCAGGCTAGATGGCAGAAGTTCCAAGCTGGAAAACAGAAGTCCCAGGATGGACAGAACAAGTCCCAGGCTGGACAATAGAAGCCCCATGCTGGACAGAAGAAGCCCCAAGCTGGACAACAGAAGCCACAGGCTGGACAATAGAAGCCACAGGCTGGACAACAGAAGCCACAGGCTGGACAATAGAAGCCACAGGCTGGACAACAGAAGCCACAGGCTGGACAATAGAAGCCCCATGCTGGACAGAAAAAGTCCCAGGATGGGTGACAGAAGCCCCAGGCTGGACAATAGAAGTCCCAGGCTAGATGACAGAAGTTCCACGCTGGAAAACAGAAGTCCCAGGCTGGACAGAACAAGCCCCAGGCTGGACAATAGAAGCCCCAGGCTGGACAGAAGAAGCCCCAGGCTGGACAGAACAAGCCCCAGGCTGGACAATAGAAGCCCCAGGCTGGACAGAAGAAGCCCCAGGCTGGACAATAGAAGCCACAGGCTGGACAATAGAAGCCACAGGCTGGACAGAAGAAGCCCCAGGCTGGACAACAGAAGCCACAGGCTGGACAATAGAAGCCACAGGCTGGACAGAAGAAGCCCCAGGCTGGACAATAGAAGTCCCAGGATGGGCAATAGAAGCCCCTGGCTGGAAAACAGAAGGCACAGGCTAGATGACAGAAGTCCCAGGCTGGACATTAGAAGTCCCAGGCTAGATGACAGATGCTCCAGGCTGGTCAGAAGAAGCGCCAGGCTGAAAATTAGTAGACCCAAGGTGTACGACAGAAGCCCCTGGATGGAGGGAAGAGGCCCTGAGGTGGGCTGTTCTTTCTCATTAGAACCCTGTAAATTTTAGTTAGATTAAAGTCACATGAATCCCACCCAGCTAATGAAAATGGATTTTTTAAATTTAGTCACTCACTCCTAGTGACAGCAATAAATAAAATCCATGAATGACAAAACCACTGAACCTTTGCTCTGAAACGTTAACACATATTTCATCTACTAAAAGAAGTGAGGCGAAAGTGCACATCCTGTGACTGATTTACTGCTTCACCAGGAGGAGATGAGTAGAAGAGGAGGAGTAATAACCGTACAAACTCTCCATCCTCCTTCAGCTATCATCTCTCTTTCTCTCTCTCTTTCTCTCTCTCTCACGCTGCTTCATAAATTATTCCCCGCTCTGTGTGTGAGCATCATTAATATAAATGAGCCTGAAACAACGTGAGAGAGAAAACAGCATGCTGACACAGGGGCCATGTGTGTGTGTGTGTGTGTGTGTGTGTGTGTGTGTTTCTCTTCATCTAAATGCAGTACAGAACACAGTGTAAGGTGTTAGTTATTAGCATAGAGGAAGTGTTCATGATAAAAACATAAACACAATCACAATCACAATGTACAACAATACTGAAGACGGGCTTACAATGTACCATCTGTAGATAGACAGAAAGATAGACACAGACAGACAGAGAACAAGACAGACAGACAGACAGACAGACAGACAGATAGATAGACAGATAGATAGATAGATAGATAGATAGATAGATAGATAGATAGATAGATAGACCAACACAGATATACTACAGAGACAGATAAATAGATCAAGAGACAGACAGGCAGAAAAATAGACAGCAAGACAGACAGATAGACAGATCAACACAGTTACATTCAGATAGATAGATAGATAGATAGATAGACACAGAGGATAGAGAGATAAATAGACAGTCAAGAGACAGACAGATAGATAGAGTGGCAGATAGACAGATCAACAGACAGTTAGACAGACATGTAGATGGACAGAAAGGCAGATAGATAGATAGATTTTCAGTTTAATTAAGCAGTTTTTTTATTTATGCTGATTACAGCACACACTGTTAAATAAACAAACAAACAAACAAACAAACAAACAAATAAATAAATCTTCCCTGAACTTCAGAAGAGTCTTTAGACCTGATGAAGCATCAGTCTGCTGAAGCTCAGAGCGCAACGAAGCACATAAGCATCATTTTTCCCGTATTACGTACGTATTAGTACGTATCTTCGTACAGTAAGATGTGATGTGTGTGTGTTTGTGATGCGTGACTTAGATGTTATACAATTTACACACAGTTCACACACAACGGTGAGTCTATTTTTATTTTTTTCATTTTTTCTCAAACTGTACTGAAATAATTAACGTGGTTTCAGTAGTAAAGGCAAATGTTCAATTTTTAATACAGTTTATTAAAGCCACAGGCCGAGCTGCTGTGTGTGTGTGTGTGTGTGTGTGTGTGTGTGTGTGTGTGTGTGCGCGTGTGTGTTTAATGATCATTACTGACTCCCTCTCATTTCAGTCTAAAGCCAAGCGTGAGGTCTGAGGTGACCTCTTATCCCACACAGTTCCAACATCTTTTCTGATCTGGTCTCTCTCCTCTACTGTGGCTCGGGCATGTGTGTGCATGTGTGTGTTTGTGTGTGTGTGTGTGTGTGTGTGTGTGTGTGTTAGATAACAGCGTGGACACTCAGGGGAATAACAGACAGCTGTGTTAGGGTGTTCTCAGTAGGGTGTAGGTCACATATTGTAGGACACACATTCTCTGGCAGTTCACGAATAATCACACACACACACACACACACACACACACACACACAGTAAACCAACAGCATTTTAATATTAAAATTAAATTAGTGACAGCATTGCTACAATGCTCTGTGTATTATGTCTATTCATGTGATGCTCAGTCACAGTTATGTAAGAAATAAAACACTCCATGTTGTGCTGTTATAGAAAAATAATCAACGACAGGGTGGTGTGATGAAGCGGAGTTACTGTTACCACCTTGAAGTTGATTATTTTCCTATAAAAGCACATCCTGAAATGTTTTATTCCTCTAACACCACAGCAATATGCCAACTATTATTATTTTTGTAATGTAACGATGTGTTGTATTTTTGTCCATTTATAGTTACATTTAATGTTGGGGAATGTCCTTAAAACAATCTCGTGTTCTTACTTACATTATAGCAATCCTCACCAGCCTCTCTTTTTCCTCTCTCTTAAAATTAATAAGACTAAAAAAATGCACCATGTCATGTTACTGAGAAACTGCAAAAAAACTGTAAACTCCTCTGTCCTGAAGATATCGGAAAACTTAAAGTTACAGCTTAACCCCTGACTGTTTTAAAGCCCCGATACTGGAGACTCCTTCCCTAAACCTTAAATAAACCTCCTTCCAGAAAAGTTCATAAAACAATTATGCCATTAAAAGTTCCTTGGAAAGTTTGCAAATGACTACAGAAACGATAACGTGTCAGAACGAGCGCATTAATATAAACGCGTGATCTGTAGCTGCACTACTGTCAGAGCTGCTGTTCTAGAAAATTAATCAACACCTTCTGACCAATCAGAATCCAGAACTCAACAACACTGTGCTGTAATAAACATTAAGGAACCATTAAGAATACGGTCTTGCGTTGGAGATATACAGAGATTAAACTGCTATAAATGAATAAACCTGCTCTATTCCATGGGTTTATATCAAAGCTTATAAATCCATGTGATCGTGTTTATACTGGAGCTGTGTTTGGGCGGAGTGGAGTCTGAGGAGTTCTACACACCCCGCGGTGCTAAATAACATTGTCATGCTGTCATGATCTGTTAGGAACAAGAGCAGACAGCTCAGTGAAAACGAGTCCAGGTTCTTTCCCAAAGCCGCACATTGATCTGCCAGACAGCTATATAAACCTTCCGAAAGGGCTTACCAAACACCCTATCGCTAGCTGGTTCCCGGCTGTTTTGCATAACAAATCTGAAGCTGCGAAAGGACAGTGTATGTTTCAAACACACACATTTCCTGTTAAGTTGAAACCAGATGCCTCCACACCTCACACACCCCATGCATGCCACTCATGATGCTTACACAGGTTGGTAATAACACCAAATAATAGATCTGAGAGCGTGGTTCATCTATCGATGAAGAACAACGATACTGAAGCATTATGAAGCATTAACTAAATAAACATTCACTCCTGTACTCAAAATTGAAAGTGAAATACTGAATGCTGCAAAAAAAGATGTTATTATAAAAAACGTTGCCATTGGTTGGGAAGATTTAACGAAATCTTGGTCAAGGTGAAGAAGCTTCCTGAAGTTCTCAGGGACGACATTATTAAACATCATCCGAATAGAAAAAGCTACAGAGCCATAACACAGTCCTTAAACATCCCTGTTAGTACAACTGGTTCGATAAAAAGGTCATGGATCCGCAGACTAACCGTCCCCAGACTGGTGCGCTTTGCAAGATTTCACACCACGCTCTCAGACTAGTGATACGAGAAAAGACAGCAGTCAGTAGAAAAGAGTTGCAGGATGACCTGAAAGCAGCAGGAACAACGGTTACAGTTACAGAGAACAAGGAACTGCTTTACTCTGTGAAAAAAGAAGCACAGAGATGCACATCTAACAGCATTTAGACAGATCAGTGTACCTGATAGCACCTCAGCAAAGACTCGTTTATGCAAATTAATGAGCTATTACTTTACACTACACTTACCTTTATACCTGTGTACATATAATTATTTATTCTGATATCTTTCCTGTGAATACTTCTGAACTACTTACCACTTAACAGCACAGACTCAGGCACTAGCAACCCTCTAGTTCCATTTTAGCACCTTGTACTTTTGTACTTTGTTATTTCTACCTGTATTTGTATGAGTTTTTATTTCTATCTATTTTTTTTATCCACTGGCTTGTACTTGTACAGTGAAAATAAAAGTATCTTATTGTATTAAATGCATTCATGTCTCTATAAAATGGCTGCTGTGTGTTAGAGACACACTCGTAGTCGTATGACATCATGTTTAAGCCGCAGTACAATTTTAACAGAGAAGGCAAACTTCAGTGATGGCAATGTGTATTTATAAAGTGATCATAAAAGTGAAATATAGCAGCAAACAGCTATTTGCGGGGTCCAAGCACCTTCAATAGAACAATAAACAGACCACAGATGAACGTAGTGTTCATGGTTCGTGACGCTAACACTGTGAAATCCCTGCTGAAGGCTGATTGGCTGAGACCTGCCTTGCTTTTTAAAATAATCCAGTTGTCATTAGATTTTGAAATTAAATTTCAGCTCAATCTGGCTTATGGATCCTGAGAACTTAACACCGCCCCCTATAAATGACCACACCCCAAACTGTGCAGACGTCCTCAAAATCTTATCCTTAACACAGGAGGGAGTCCTACATACTGAAGAAGAAGAAGAAGAAGAAGAATATGAACAAGAGAAAGAAGAGGAAGAAAAAGAAAAACAAGAAAAAGAGGACGAACATCAAGAACAAAAGAAAGACAAGGAAGAAGAAGAAGAGGAAGAAGAAGAAGAAATCCAAATCTTATCCTTAACATAGGAGGAAGCACTACCTACTGGCCAAGTGTCTCTACAACATATGGTTGTTGAAGAAGAAGAAGAAGAAAAGGACGAAGAGAGGAAAAAGAAAAAGCTTTGGTGCTTGGCCCCCTAATTAAAAAGCAGGAAATTAAAGCATTTGTTCTCTGGGAGCTTAAACTTCACTCACCTAAAATTGTTGGATTTTATCAAGTAAACCCTGAGAAACCTTATAATAACTAAATTAATAAAGTAAAAACGTGTTATTTTTATTTTAATAAAATAAAACACAGA
The DNA here is from genome assembly GCF_027358585.1 of Pangasianodon hypophthalmus. NCBI lineage: Eukaryota > Metazoa > Chordata > Actinopteri > Siluriformes > Pangasiidae > Pangasianodon > Pangasianodon hypophthalmus. Next base: position 23,452,748 of record NC_069721.1, on the reverse strand, counting down.
GTCTGAATATTCATGTTGAATACCAGAGTCTGGTCGGGGGCCTCTGAGGTATTTTGTTTAAAAAAAAAAAAAAACTCACCTGAATACATGAGCTAATTACAAATGATCACAGAGTTAGTGACAGGAGACCCCTGATGTGCTCTCACACATACACACACACACATACACACACATACACACACACGTGCACACACACTGTCTACACAATGTAGTTGAAATTAAACAGTTGACAGGTCATTGCTTTGCACCCAGACATGAAGAGATGGAAAAAATCAAATTCATTCGTACTCTTTCCTAACTTAAAAAAAAGAGATCAACTTGAGTTATCTCAATTCCTGCCTTTCTTCTTCCCTTCTCTCCTTTCCTCCTGTCTCATGATAATCATAACAACGAGCTGCCAATGACACAAAAACAACAAAAAGCACCCTAACGTTATTTCCTGTAATGGAATCCAGAGAGAAAAGAGAGGCAAAAAGAGTATTACGAACATGTAGGCTTAAAGGAGCACTCCAGCATTTTCAGCATCACCTCTTTCTACTCTTACTCCTCACCTGTTTACTCCAAACTCACTCAAAATGGACGTCTAAAGGCAGCTGTGGAACTAAAGTTCAAATGAAACACTTTTATGAATTTGAATGTTGTTGCTGTTGAATTTTCTAATCAGAAGATGTTGAGTAAACAGAACAGATCTGAATATTTACACCTGTAACATAAACGAGGTTTATATTAACACGCTCGGTCTAATCCATTATCGTTTCTATAGTAACAGCTCATTCGCACGGACTCGTGTTGCAAACGTGCCACATAATCTAAGCCTGGTTATATAACAAAGGAAAACGTGTGTAATCGTAGATGTGGTGAAGTTTTCTCTATTGTGTTTATTTAACATTTAGGGAAGGAGTCTCCAGTGTCAGCGCTTTGTAACAGTCAGTAAATTTCTTCATACAGGGGTTCACTTCCTGTTCTCGCTTATGTTATAGCAGCTATAAACAGTCGTTCCCTCACTAGCCTCTCATTTTTCTTTCTTGAAGTTAATTTGACAAAAATATGCAGCTTGTCACGTTACCGAGAAACTGGAAAGAGCAAAATCTTCCGTCCTGAAGATTCGGGTCTCGTGGACATTCAACAAACTTTAATATAACTATCAACAGTTAAAAAGTGTGATGTGTCATTCGTTCATTAACAAATTAAAAATGGTAACTGTCAGCAAATCGCTGTGGTATAAGTGGAATACTATTTCCGACATACAAACTCAAAAAGTATCCAAAATACTCCGTTAATTAAAGTTTGTTGAGTCTAATTCTTTATTATTATTCTTCTTCTTATTATTATTATTATTAGGAATGCATTAAAGGAATCCTGAAAGTCTGGGATCCTTGTTTATGTGTTAGAATTGCGTAAGTCTGATGGTACACTAACACCGCAAAACCTTCGAAAAGGGTAAATAACCTGAAATTCTTTCTTATTGCATCACTCCAATGTAAAAAAAAAGTAATATATTTAAGAACAGCTTTATTACAACTTCCTCTTGTCTGTCTCATCATGAGATTTTACTGTTATAGTGTAACGGCTGTAGTTTTGAATACGCGTTACAATTTATACGCTGGAGTTCAACAACTGTTCAACAGTTTGTGCAGATGTGTTAAACAGAGACTGAGTTAGAAAACAAAAAACATACATTCCTCCAAGAGGACGTACACAAAAAAATAATTTCACACTAACGTGCTTGCTTGCAGCTCTAGGCTTGCAGTTGCTTGTTAAAGTGAGAAAGGTCGCGACCTTTGGTTTTAAGAGGCTGTTGTTTTGAGTGTGTGTGTGTGTGTGTGTGTGTGTGTGTTACATACTGATGTAAGAATAAATGTGATAAACTCCACCAAGAGCCAGACGTCGCCTGAACCCAGAGGTCGCCTAGCAACCGGCATCTGTGTTCATAACAACATTGTGCCGACAACAGCCGCTGGGAATAAAGAGTCCCGGTGCGAGCACACACACACACACAAACACACACACAAACACACACACAAACACACACACATCGAAACATATTAAATATAGCAGCTTGGTCAAAGTTTTTCAAGATAATAATAGTGCCCAGTGTGTTTGAAGTGGAGATACTGTCACCACCCTGGAACTGATTGTTTTCTGTAACAGCACGTCCCAATAGGTTTTATTCCAATTTTACCACAATTTGCCAGCGATTACAATTTTTTATTTTTTAAAAAAAATGTGTGTTATACTTTTTGTCCATTTATAGTTACATTTAATGTTGTATTAAAAGCAAGACTACACAGGAAGCCCGGATTCCCCTAAGATTTCATTAAAAGGCAGCAATGAAATGTTGATCAAAGTCTATCTACTGTATATTATTCATCACTTTTACTTAAAATTCAACATTTTACTGAATCAGTGATCAATTATCTCACTGCAATTTCTCACTCTTGGTTCAGTTAACTCCAACTGTTTTCGGTGGACAGCACAGCCTGCGTGAAAATCTCCTCTGAAGCCTGTAGATGCCCCACTGCGGATTTTACATAGAAAAAACATCTCAATTTATCATCTCAGTTTATTGGACAGTGCGCTCTATGCTTGTACCACCAGACACATGGCTTCTCCATATGAAGATTGGGAGATCTCTCAAAGGGGCAAAACCTCATAACCAACTGCCAATCACTGAAATGGTAATGAACATGACTGACACCTCAAACTTAAACACATCAGCACCTGTCAGAATCCCCGAGTGCTCGGAGCTGCAGCAGGTGATCATTAACCCAGAACAGTTTTACAACATAACTAGTGTACAGTAGCTTGTCATTTTTTTGTTTGATTATTTGTGTTCATTTTTGTTTATTTATAGATCTAGCTAGCTAACTGTTAGCTGTACCTTCCTGATTTTGGTGCTTTCACTTATAGGTGGAGACTGAGAATTAAACAGGAGGCCAAACCAACAGATACACTACATGGCCAAAGTTTAATGAACTCATATGTGGTTCTTCCCCAAACTGTCGCCACAAAGCTGGAAGCTCACAATTGTACAGAATGTCTTTGTGTGCTGTAGCATTACAATTTCCCTTCACAGGATCTAAGAGGCTCAAACCTGTTCCAGCATGACAATGCCCCTGTGCACAAAGCGAGCTCCATGAAGACATGGTGTGTGAAGGTTGGAGTGGAAGAACTCGAGTGTCCTGCACAGAGCCCTGACCTCAACCCCACTGAACACCTTTGGGATGAACTGGAACACTGACTGAACCCCAGACCTCCTCACCAACATCAGCGTCTGATCTCACTAATGCTCTTGTAGCTGAATGATCACAAATCCCCACAGCCACGCTCCAACATCTAGTGGAAAGCTTCCCAGAAGAGTGGAGCTTATTATAACAGCAAATGGAGAAGAAATCTTAAATGAGATGTTCACCAAGCACATATGGGTGTGCTGGTCAGGTGTCTACAAACTTTTTTCCATATAATGTATATACTTCAATAACACACACCTGTGCTTCTTCTACTTTTAAACATATCTAGAGAAAATAAAGACGTAACAACAGAACCCCACCTCCTTAGCAATGTGCTACATGATCACATTCTCATTTATATCTCTTAGCGTGCATTAATGCACTTAACTAGCTAACTAATTCACCCTACTAGATTATGTTAGATACCACTTTTATAGCCTCGTCAATCAGAAATGTGTTTCTTTTTTATGAAACAAAAAAACATGTAGAAATGCATATTATTTTGAAAACATCACTGGTAGGATAACGTCAGATCATATACGTTACTAACTGTGAACCTGTGACATCATAACAAGTTTATCCTCACACATCATAGAAACAAAGCCTCATACAGGTCTGACCAGGCGACACTGTACATTTCCTTCCTCAGCATTCAGACACCAAAACACACATTTCTGTTCATCTCACAGCAACGTATTCAACAAAAGACGAGCCGAAGTGGCCTTTATACGGAGCGCCAGCGCTAATCTCCAGCTATTATCCTTAAACACAGGTGTTGTTTTAGCAGACAGGTATGTGACTCAAGTGGTTTTAAAGGTTCCACAGACCACAGCACACACACACACACACACACACTCTTTTATTGTAAAGGTCATGAGAAGAGTGCTGAACACACACGTGTGGATGAATGCGAGTGGAAACAGCTGTCAATGCTGTGTGAGTTATTGCGGTGTGTCTGGCAGGGTGAAAGTGCCACGTCCTCTCACGCTGGCGTCATGTGACTCGTTACCTTTGCAGATGAAGCACTTGATGTGGAAGTGTTTGTTCTGCACCCGCAGCACCTCGCCCTTGCAGGCCTGGCCACAGTTCTGGCACAGGATCGGGCCGCTCTGAGGCTTGGGCTGCTGCTGCTCCAGGGCGCCGTGTACGGCCTGCTGCTGAAACGCTGAAACACACACACACACACACACGCAGAGAGAGAGAGAGAGAGAGAGAGAGAGAGAGAGAGAGAGAGAGAGGGATATGTGTGTCAATTGTTATAAACAAAAAATTCATCACAACATCCTGAACAACTGTCAGGAACTGTCTCAAAGCACACTTTCAAATAAACCTGGAACTACTCATTAGTTCATCAGTAATTATCCATAATGACAAATTGCTGTTTTTTTGCCGTTATTTTGCTGTTTTTTTATATTTTATCCGATAGCTACGCATTCCGAAAACTCCAGTCCTGTTTTTTGTTTTAACTCCATAAATATTTAACCACATTAAATGTGTTTATAATGAAATATTTTTTAATTGTTTAGTGATTTTGGTATGAAAGCGTATTAGGGCCACTGTTTCAAAAATAAAAATAGAGGATTTTGAGAAAAAGTTGTAACATTTCAAGAATTATTAGGGTAAGGGAATACAAGAGTAATAATATATGACACCACAAGAAAAAAAAATCTAATATTTTGAGAAGAAAGTCAGAATATTTCAAGAATAAAGTCTTAAAATATATATATTTCTTTCTTTCAAAGATAAAGTCGTAATATATGATTTGAGAATAAAACCTTAATATTTCGAGAATAATCAGAGCAATCAATATAAAAAAATACTTTACAAATAAAGAAATACTTAAACTTCTGGAGCATCAGCAGCAGATTATTATTAGTATTAGACATTTGAAATTTGATGTGCAAGAAACTGTATTTATGTACAAGACCACGCCACTGCAATCAGCACGGTATTGTGGGTAACGTAGGAAACCGTTAACCAAAGTGAAAACAGAGCAACATGACTATGAAAGAAGTCTAAAGTCACTCACGCCCCTGAAGTCACACACCGTCTCACAAACACACTGGTTCTCATAAAACACAGTTACAGCCACTTGTTTTGCAAAGGAGTGGAGTAAAAACCGGTTTCAGTCAGACATACCGCATTTTACAACGTCCTGTACGAGCACTGCCCATTTACACAATTGTTTTCTGAGGATTAAAGCTCAGCCTCGCACTCATTCACTGAGCACCGACTCACTATTCACGCTTGTCGCTCACACACAGGACTGTCACGTCTTTAATTAAATTGGAAAGCTTTAAAGAGAATTCCACAAAACATTTACAAAAGATGATGAAGCTGAAAACATCCAGGTGAAACACACACCTTCACACTGTGTAACAAAGAAACACAAAACATTCTAACTATTTTTTCCTTTTAGACAATCTGACTCGTACAGAAGCAAGAATTTCGCTTCCTGCATGAAAAGAATTTACGCCAGACAGATGCTATGTGTCATTATAAACCATTAAAAATAAACTACGTATGCTTTTTAATTCTCAGGAACCTACACAAAATGACCTTAAAATCAAAAAGTTCAAAATCTATTATAACACAGCGCTGCGCTCTTTTTTTCTAGCACAGCTGCAAATCACAGGTTTATTAGGTTTATTAATGCGCTCGTTCTGACATGTTATCATTTCTATAGGGACTTGTACGGTAGACGCTTCACATAAACAGATTAAAAACATGTGTAATTGTTCATATGGTGAACTTTTCTGTAAGGAGGTGTTTATTTAACATTTATGGGAGGAGTCTCCAGTGTCAGTGCTTTGTAAGAGTCAGAGGTAAAGCTGTAACTTTAAGTTTTCCGCCATCTTCAGGACAGACGAGTTTACACTTTGCGGTTTTTCAGTAACATGACAAGCTGCGTTTTTTTTTTTTTTTTGTCTTATGAACTTCAAAAGGTGAATAAAAGACATGCTGGTGAGGGAAAGTCTGTTTATAGCTGCTATAACGTACACTCACCATCCACCGTCCACATGACAACCTGTTTCGCAGACATGCCACAACACTAAATATAACTATAAACGGATAATAACTATGTGTTGTTTTGTGAATTTAAAAACTGTACGCATTGGCTAACTGCTGTGGTATAAGAGGAATAAAACACTCGCTGGAAAATAATCAACTTTGGGGTGTTAACAGTAACTCACGCCACCCAGTCACTGATCTTTTTCCTATAACAGAACAACATGGAGTGCTTTATTTCCTTACTTAGTGTACATGAATACGCAACACCTGTATTACCCAAAGAATATCAGTCACATTAGCTACGTCAACTAGTTACCTGCTAAAAACTAAATCAGCATGACTTTCCTCATTCTCCAGTCTTAATAGTTGCTGGAGTCATTGAGTTTATTGTGTGACATCATACATAACTCCACCCCAAATCGGTTTTATACAGACGCACTGAGAATGTTTGAAAAATTATGACTTTTAGAGACTATATCAATCTCTATAATCCGACTCAGCCAGAGAGTTTTGTTAATATTTCATTTACATATTTACTTGACACTCGTACACAGTGTAGGATTGGCTCCAATCATGCTAACATGCTTTACAGCTCCCTTTGAGAATTATTCTCTGCAGCTGCACCTCAAGCCAGGCATGCTGGGAATGTTAACAGGCCCCTTTTAAACGAAAACCGTTTCCTGACCTGGAACAGGAACGACTTTACTTGTGCAGTGTATCATAAACCCAACATGAGCACGTCTCCTCCGCTGCTGAGAAGATCAGCCAGGCTGGAGATAAACCCGTTCATGAGGACACATGACTCGTTCTTTCCATTTGCATTTTGTTACGCCACAGTTTTCCTTGGCATAAGTTTCCGTCTAAGCGACTGTAAAGCGTCTTCGTGTCTGAGCGGATGCTCCTGAATTGAGACGAACACCGATAAGGACGCCTTCGTCAGAAAACAGTCTGAAATGTAAGAAGTGCGGTTGCTGGAGAGATGCCCGCTGTTTGATGGTGCCCACTGGAGCCAACACATGTTTCCAATAAAGATAAGAATGTTGAAAGGTTCAGGAATCCTCATAAAAAACAGGGTGTTACAGACCCTGATTTATATTTCCAAAAAAACAAAGGAAAGTATGATGGCGACTTGCACAAGAGGAGCACGATACACATCTGGATATGTGTTGTGGATCTACTTTTATTCCGTTATGTTGCGTGGAGGAGAAAAAAAAGCACCACACTTTCATGGTCAATGTGATCTCTGGCATCTTTTTGATATCTGAACACCAAGAGGGATGGAGGAAAAATGTCAACTGGATCAAACTCTCACAGAATTTTTTTTTTTTTACAGAATTTTCTTAAGAAGAAAATGCTTTTCTTAAGCATTTTCCTTATAACAGATTACCAACATGATTGTTCAATTGTTCGCTGAGGAATTCTCCATTGTGATTGGTCGGAAGGTGTTGATTAATTTCCTGTAACAGCAGCTCTGACAGTAGTGCAGCTGTAACACGCAGGTTTATATCGTTTCTATGGTAACAGCTCGTTCACAGGGAACTGTACGGCGGAAGCTGCACATAAACGGATTTAAAAATGTATAATATTTATGGAAGGAGTCTCCAGTGTCAGCACTTTGTAACACTCTAAAGTAAATCTGTAACTTTAAGTTTTCTGAAATGTTCAGGAAGGTTGCAACGTCTCGGTAACACCACAAGCTGCACTGATAACAGGATCTTGTTTTGCAGACAACACTAAATGTAACTATAAATTGACAAAAAAATACAACGTCATTCTTTAATTAATAGAAAGTTGGAATATTTCTGTGGTACAAGCTGAATAAAACACCGCAGGATGTCCTGTTATAGGAAAATAATCAAATACAGGGAACTAGCAGCATCACACCACCCTGTTGTTGATTAGTTTCCAATAACAGCATGAAATCATGAGTGTTTCATCCCTTAGACATTGATGATTTTTTTAATGTTAACTTTTGTTACAATTTTGTATATAATCATTAAATTTGCAAAGTCTTAAAACTTACAGATATTTTTCCTTTTCTGTGTTAAATATTTGTTAAAATAAAATGAAATTTTTTAATATAAAATATTAGTCAAAATACAACTGAGCTCTGTACTTTACAATCATACTTTACACTTCTTTATACATTCATTTATATTTATTTACATTTTATTTAATTATATAGTTACAAATTAATTCATTTATTTATGCTTCTTTTACTTTATGATACAAAATGGCACATTTATTGAAACACTGATATTAAAATTTTGTTTTTAAAATCCTTAAAATTATAAAATATTTTAATATAGATAGTAGTATCTATATTATATATCTGTAATATATTGTTAATATAGATAGTGTGTAACCTGGTAGTTGCCAAATGTCTCACTCATATGTTACTCATTAGTTAATCTATGTCTCTGCTAAATTTCTAAATTTCTGCTAAAAAACACCCTGCTTTAAAAGCAGAAATTGCTATCCCGGAAAAATCACAAAGTGCATCAAGATGATAATGAATCTTTTTATAATTGTAACATAAATCGAATCGAATCAAATTGAATCGAATCTTAAAGTCTATATGATTCCTACCCCTAACCACTGAACACAGAATCATGTTAAAGTTACAAGTATAATAAAAACTAATTAATATATCTGCATGTAAAGCTCCATGCACGTGAACTTTAGGTTTACGGCTACACGGTAAAACACATGAAGCTGAAATACAGTAATGAGATGCCTGAATGACACGTTAGCTAATCAATCATCAATCCCGTGACCTTTAACCTGCTGAAGGTCAGCACATGGGAGCAATGCGACCCGCTGCGCTGTGGCACTAACACGGACCAGCTACACATCCACGCGCATGTGCGTGCGCTATTTATTTTCAGAACCTCTTCAGTGTATGATGACTTTAAGCAGGTCTGCTATAAATAGGAGGCCATGTGAACCATCGTGCTCTGTAACACAGCACCGGCATCCACAAGCACGACTCTGCTTTCTCCACACTCAACCTGACCAACCTGCAAACCTTCCAAAGCAACACGAAGACATTGTGCAGATTCTGACCAATACTTTACTGCAATATTCAACATCTCGTAACGTTGGTTGTGTTGCGACGTAGACAGGCTGCGTCCCAAATCGCATACTACGGCTAAACAGCAACAGCGCCATGAGTGGGCTGACATATTACGCGAATTGGTTCTAAAATCTGATTGGCTGAGCCGTGCGCATATATCAACCACAGTAACTTAATACTGTATTAATGCACCAGATTTAAATCCAATAAAACCGGTAAACCAATAAAACACTACAGCCATTGCTCTGTCTACAAAATACCTTAATCTTTTCAAAGCTCACTAGTAACAACCAAAGCTTACTAGTAACAGACTACATTTCGTAGCAGAAGAATTCCGAATATTATTAATAAGTTATTTATTGAAAACTGGATTTTATCAAGCAATTTTTGTCTCTGTTTTACAGAAGAAAAAGTCACTCCGTGGGGTTCATTTCATGCCCAAGAAAACCTTCACCTGTGATAAAATCACTGTAAATCACACACTCAGGTGGCTTATTGCTTTAATTTAGTATGGTACTCTATAGTTTGGGATGCAACCTACATATTCCTGAGTGTTGTCCTCAGTATTATGGCATGTGTTATGAAAAGAAAAACCTGTTTGCATAAACATGGCTGTCACATTTACAGTGCACTAGGTGAAAGATTTCGGCTAATCTTTTAGCCAAGACAACGGCTGAAATTATAGTAAGTCATAGGAGAGTTAGGTAGGAAAAGTCACTGCAACTGCAGCAAGTTATACATCAGCACCAACGTTCCCCCTCTGATGATGCTTCCATGCAGAAACAAGTATGAAGAAGTTAGTCAGTCGGAGAAACTGATAATCTGGGACTGCAGCTACACTTCACTTTCATTACAGGTATTGTGTTTTTCTTATCTGTTTAAAAGCCCAAACAGGAACACATTTCAAAACATAGATAAACAAAATTCAGTCCCAACCACATATAATGCTAGCTAACTCATTAGATGTCAGCTTAGGAAGCCATGTTGATTGTCCAACACCTTGAACAATCAGTCATGAAAGCTTGTTAGCATAGCAGTGCTTTGTGGTTAATTAGCTTAATGTCACAATGAGAACTCCAACCTTAAATTGACGTACACTTATTTACGAAAATTAATAAATGCTATTCAGAAACATTTTTAACAAAGTTACATGTCACAATTATGGACACCACTAGAAATTCTTATGAACAAAATGTAACTGAAGCTCTTACAGTCACCTGAGTGTTTAGGAACCCTTAAGCAATCATCGACGTCTTCCTGTTTCACTATGCGTGTAAAAAATGGCAGAATAAAATACTGTTAGAAGGCGTACATAGCTCAGCTAAGTGACTCGAAATGGACGGTCAGGAAAGAAGAACGTCCAAGCACGAGTCAGCCATCGAAGCCACCAAAGCAGGAAAAGTGTTTAATGACATCATGACAGAATGAAGGCAGCTGTCTTGAAAAGACATTTGGGGGGAAAAAAACACCATCGAATATCTCATGGCAAAGTGTTAGAACTGTTAATAATGACATTATTTTAAAAAAAATGGCATTAATATTTCACAAAGTAAAAAAAAAACATTCTACATTTATTAGGTTTCATTCAAGAGATGACTAAAGAAAATTGAGAAGCCCTGGCATAATATATATATATATATATATTTAAAAAATCAAGTTCAAATGGAGTTTCACCTTCACAGATTCTTCATCAGCTGTGTCTGATATCTGAACTCTAACTGACCTTATCTGCCCTGAGGTCGTCCAGAACTTTCTGACCTCACCAGAACGCCTCTCAGGCAAGCCACGTATTACTTATTAAGATGGAAAGCAAATATTTAATCATAATTGCAGTCTAACAATTCACCTTTACAATGCAGTGAGAAGGGATTGTAAGTATTTACCTCTTCTTTTTTGTGAGGGATGAGAAAAAAAATGGGGCCAGTCATGAGGCAGAGCATCCTGTCCCAGCGGGCCGTCCGGGTCTGCCAGGGAATATGCTGACTTGGCATTGGCAAAGAGGTCCAGTTGCACCTCGCCAAAGCTTTTCCAGATCTGGTCCACCTCTATATACAGTATATTGTCACCGGCCCTCTACCCAAATGTGTTTCTTAAAGATTAGTGGGGTTGAACAGCCCTCGATATTGTGATCAATCGATAGCGAGATCAATTATGTCACAATATGCTTTTCATGGACATAGTGATATCTCATTTTAATTTTCTCCCCACTAGCAAACTCTCCTCTGTCATGTGACAGCTACAAACCGGGGAAAGTGAAGGCTAACACGTGCTTCGACCGAGACACGTGAAACCAGCCAACAAGAGCTTTTCAAAGTGCTGCTCATGCTGCATCACAGGGCAGCGTAACACTGTCTGAGGAAAGCGCTATCTACCCTCTTCTGCATACATGAGCTCACAGACGCCGTGATTGGCTAGTGTCCCTCTGACTGACAGGCAGAGAGAGTATGCCATCCTTGGCTCCCGAACCAGGACGTCTCTGGCATCATCGAGATTAGAAATTGCATTTTTTATCCAATTTTTTTCTTTGTTTGTTTTTTGTAATGTGCTGCCAATGTGTTGCACTCAATTTTAAATTTTGTACTTTTGCAGCTTTTTGTTTCAGTGCTATTTATTTAAATAAAGAAATAAAAGTTAATGCATTTTTGTAGACATTAAATAAAGTATTATTCAGTTTTTTTTTAAACTACTGTATTGTTGGCGTTTATAGTAGAAATGATTTCAAGAATCACAATATGATATTTTGTCATATAACCCCGTGGTTTATATTATGTACAATTTGGGGTAGATTGTATTATGTATCAAAATACATTTTCCAAATAATAGTTGCATCATCTGTTAATGAATTATCAATACAAGTAAGAAATAAGAAAATACGGGGTGTAAATAATGCATCAGGGTGAACAGGGTTGCGCTTTTACACACATGCTGCGGATTGAAGCATAAAATGTTATCGTACTGGTTCTGTAACAAGGATCCAAAAAAATGCCTTATAAATGCCTTATGCCACTTTCCAGTTTGATTTGGTCTTAAAATGTAGTTTATGAAATCAATTAATTATGCTATAATAATATTTCATATGCCGTCTGAGCTGTCTGGTCCTGTTTGTTTGACACTTTTGACATTCCAAAGCGACTTACATTTGAGACCGAGCAGCTGAGGGTTCATTTGCCTTCATTTCTGATCACAAAAACCAGCAACAGAGCACAAAGAGGAAGCGAATATGCCACCGTCTTCATGTCTGCTGGCACAAATCCACACGTTATGTCATCTCTAGTCTCCATTGCAAGCCTGGATCGAGTGGCGTGGATTCTGATTGGCTCAAAATGGCACAAGTGTCATATAATCCTACCCATGGTGATGGATGCCACTAAAACCCTGCCTCATTTTTAACTCAGTTCTAGTTAATCCCCATGAACACCAATGTTTTTCTGTCCCTAACAGAGCAGTTAGAGAAACATTTAATCCAGCCAGGCAACATTACAAACCGAGTAATGAGAATAAAAAGCCTTTCTCCCAGCACAAAGCTCCAGAAGGATCCAGGAGGTGACACCAGATATTTCCTGGAAATGAGACTTGCATCACGGCTTGGATGGGATGTGCTATTAATGCAGGTGGAGAACAGGCAGCTGTGTCCAACATTTACACTCCCTACTCACGCCATGCCGAGCTGTTTAAAATTACTAGAGCGTGATGTACACCCTGACCAGCTTTCCAACACCGCAAGAGGAGCCTCACTGCAGTCAATTAAGTCTCGCTATTATAAACCTGAGAAATGTCACACTGCATTGTGAAATTCTGTCCTGGCAGCTGGTGGACGCCGATATCGAATCGCTTTTAAAATTGTTTACGATCATGAAGATGGGGTGCTATTTTATAAACTGAGCTACATTTTAAACAAACTTTATTCCGATATCCCGACAGGAAAATGTTTTATATTGTTATTAATAAAAAACAATGAAAACGCAGGAAGTTCAACAGTTATTGCGTAACGCTGGCTTGGACATAAAGCTTGCCTATACAGTATATACAGAATTTACATATAAAAATGAGTGATACCAAGGTGTATTTTTTGTTTTTTATGTATACTGATTGCTTCTAGAAGAATAAGCTGATATAATGAATACATGCGATAACGTAAGACGATGAGTGAATGCTGTTTAAGGCAAGCCAGTGGGCAATATTTTTATTGCCAACAAATTCCTTTTTAATTTAATTTAACGACTCTGATTTGTCATTTTGTAATTTGTTGCCAATAAAATATTGTGTGGTTGTAGCTAAGGTTGAGGAACTGTCAAAACCTGAATTCCCTGGTGACATCAGTGACACTGCTGACATTTTTTCACTAGTATTTTCCAGTGTTTCCAGGAACGCGGTAGCAGGATTCATATTTATTATCATTTTCTAAATACATATGAATACAGACTATATTAGGGTACTGAACTGTTTGTCACAGGATTCATATTTATTATTATTATTTTCTAAAAACATTCAAGATTTCTTGCAACACCAACATGACTTCAGATATATGAATATTCAGTAACCCATGTCATTAGTGACGTCTCTAGTCATTAGTGTGGCTCCGGAGTAACGATCATTTTTTAACAGTCATGTCGCTACATACATGTAAATCAACCTCACCAAGCATCTGGGAACCATCCCAGTGCTCCTGCACCACCCTCTGTTTATCTCGCATGCCTTCTTTATTATATAAACACACACACACACACACACACACACACACACACACACACATACACACACTGAGTTGGCACAGCCTGTTGCCCGGAGGGTCCAGATTGCATTAGAGCTCATGGAGTGCAGAAGCAACAGACTACATCATGACGCTTCACACTAGGTGGAGCACTGAAAATGTTGTTTTTGTGAATGTTGCACAAATTACTCACATATTTAATCAAAATATCATACTGTTATCGCTACATGATACACCCATCAGCTTCCAGCTAAGTCATAACAATTTGATTTATTCAGTGATTGTGTCGTCAGGTTATCGTGATTATTATAACTTAAATATTCTTCCTTTTCTCAACCACACACACACACACACACACACACACACTGTCACTAATGACTTCTACATTTACGCACAAGGGTCCGTGAAATAAGCCTTGCCACCCCAAATGCCACCCCAACTTTTCTTGACCAAAATGATTGAATATTAGGAACAACTATGAAACCAATTCATCTGGAGTCTCATTATATGATCTTTCTTCTGGTACTTGAAACTAATTTAACTTTGCAATATGAAGAATGTATGCAGTGCCACCCCTTAGGGTAACTCTGCCACCCCTTTTGCCCACCTGTTTTCTAAAAAAACGAACAATTATAATTAATTCATGGCATCGTTCCACCTGTATGCTCTTAATTCAAATCCATTATGAAGATTATATTCGAGATATTAATAAATAAAGTTTTGAAAAAAGTAACGTTACACAGCATGAAACTACGGTGTGAAACGCCACTTTAACAGAACACCAGCCTCACCTTTTTTCTCTGGCATTTTCCTCACCATCAAGGTCTCAGGTATAAATCCGAATCAAAACCTGCTTTTTTGAATATTCTTTAAATATCCGAGACAATAATGCTGTTTTATCCTAGTTTAGTCTCATCCAACATCCTCTCTATGAGGAGTCTCAGTTCTGAGGTGAGCGCACGCTGGAAGTCAAGCACTCGTGTGTTAAAGGCACGCAGCTCATAGCTGGTTGAAGGGGTTGCCAGATTGACAATAAAACCACCCACAACCTGGCTGTGCTTTTTGTGCATGTCCAAGTCCTGTAAATATATATATATGATAATTACAAGGTGAACACACACACAACACCATAATTACAACTCAGGAACTCCTTTTCCAAAGTTGTGAGCTTGTCAACAACAAACAGTCATGGTGGCCTATACAACATACATTAAGCTTTAAGAGGAAATTTTGCTTCTTGTCTTTGATGAAACAAGTTTTCTCAATCTGTTGATTTTTTCTGACTAAAAATCACGCAAATCAAGTTTTATTAAGTAGAAAATGATACAAATGTACAAATTCTGTTTAAATTGTAGCCATACAACCTGAGTGCTAATGTTAGTGATTAAAAAAAAACAGTTCTGCTTGTCATGGTATATTCTGACAGGTTTGGTCGCTCTGAAATACATTACAAACATGAGCTAGTTTCCAAGCAGTTCTGCATGAACATCTTCATTGCAAATTTCTAATCTTCATAATATTAGGGTGTTTGAGATGACAGAAGGATATGGTGGGGTTTTCAATTCAAATATTCAGGCATATTTATAGATTCTGTTGGAGGGTGGAGGTGTTCATTCATTCATCCTTTCATTCCACTTCAGTAAACGCTTTAACCTGACGAGGACTGTGGTGGATCTGGAGTCTATCCCAGAAACACTGCGTGTGAGGCAGGAATACACCCTGGATGGGACGCCAGTCCATCACAAGGCACCACACACACACATTCACACACACTCATTCACAATTAGGTGCAGTTTTTTTTTTTTAAATATATATATTTTTTAAATCTTTATATCTTGACAGCTTCTCGATCTTTTTATAATCAGATTGTATATAATTACTATTATAAGTATTATGTCTCCTATCTCTTGCTGCTGTAACAATGCAAATTTCCCCATTGTGGGCCGAATAAAGGATTATCTTATCTTTTTTTGGATGGTGGGAGGAAACCAGAGAATCCGGAAGAAACCCACATGGACATTTGGAGAACATGCATTTTCTTGCTATGTGGAAAATGTATATAAGAAATATTATTTTTTGAATGACTGATTGATTGATTCTTATTTTTTTGGTGAATTTCTGGTGAATTTTTGGTGACTTCAAGCAGGAAACTAATTTGCATATTCTTGATTTGTATAATTTTTTATCCCATTACTGGAACAGGTTTTTAAGGTTTAAAAAGTTTCATCACATGGGGCTGAAAAGTCCTGACTTGTTCTCTTAAATTTAATTTAGCAAAGTTACAGCTCCATAAGCCTGAGTGAAGTAAAATCCAATCTGGCAACCCTGTAATTCCTGTAAGACACTCTGACAGTCTGGCCAACTTATTGCAGCAATGCATTATAAATAGAACATTCTCTACCACCAAATACCCATCCTGGGGGTCTCATGACACCTGATGGGGGACAGTCGACATTTAACCCCTTCTGGTGGGCTTTAATTATTTATGAAACCTAAATGGTGCATCGCAGGCTTCCGGTTAAAGCATTGACGTGCTGTTAATGCACCTTTCTGTGTGTTAAAAGCGCGTACTGCTAGTGACAACCTAAATAATTTATATTCCTGCAGAACAAAGATGCAACATGAAGGTTGAACAAGGATCTGCATATGTATATGAAAATATAAGTGTTATCAACCTGTATATATATATATATATATATATATATATATATATATATATATACATATTCCCGTCTGATTCATTTCAGTTCATTCAGATGTAGTAAAATAAGAAAAATCAGAAACAGCATGTTTTGTTAAAACAGTTCTGTAGAGATATATAACCTCAATAGAATAGAATAGACCAGAAATGATATATAAGAAGCCCTAAACGTCTATAACTAAATTCAAAACTAATCATTTCCTCAGTTTCGGTGACATATGCAAATAGCTCCCTCCCTAATTTCACATCTACATACCTTTTATTTGTATACATTAGCATATATTAGAAAATAATACATCAACATTGGTCAGCATTCACGTAAATAACCTACTGAACTGTACTCAGTAATTTCCGCACTGAGTTTTATTTACTGAGGATTTTTTAAACTCTTCTGATATATAGCCACTTATTTTAACTATTATAATTATTTATTTTAACTATTTTAACTATTTAATTCCACACTGTGAAAAATTAAACCGAAAGGTATAACTGCTAAATAATTTTCAATAAACATCAATTATTAGAGCTACTTAATTTCTAGAGTAATTCATGTTCATTCATGTAAGCACTCCAAATCTAGCTTCTCTAAATCTTTGTTTTGTGTTTCATAACAAAAATGAAATAATGCTAAAACCTCTGAGAGTCCTCTGTTTAATCATTCATTTATCTGTCGTGCAAACGACCCGAAAACAGCGGCTGCACATTCCTAAGTCGATCACACGGGAAAGACTGACGATACAGTAATGACTAAAATGTTATCATCAGGACTCCACTCGCAAGGTCACACATGGACGGAGAGCGGCTCTAATGAAAGTGTGCAGATATGACGAATGCTTTAACAGACCAAAGAGGCATTTATGAAGCCTGGGTGTGTTTTTTTTACACATCCAATTCAGTTAATTGCAGCCTTATAGATTAGTAAAGGCTTACAGATCGTCTTTTTGCCAGCACTGTCAAAGATTTTCTTTTACCCTTTTACAAGATGGCAGTTTTTTTTTTTGTTTTTTTTTTTACAAGGAGAGTGATTTTGGTCTCCATCCTCTCGTATACCTCTTCAAATCGAGCCCTGACTATTGTTGATATTTCAGCATCTTCACTTTATAACCTTTAGGATGAATGGTATTCAGACGTCAGATATAACCACAGATGTAAGCGCTATTCGGAAGTTGCACGAAGGTTACACATGTGGGGCGGAGCTTGCTGGAAAAAGGGGCGCGTCTCAGTTACACTTGATTCTAAACTTGACCTTAAGCGCATCTTTGTTGCTCAATTTATGTCTGTTCGATTGAGGAGCAGTACTACGTCCAGCACCACAGTGTGACAGTTTGATGTAAACACAACATGTCACGCTGAAATTTTCTGAAAGTTTCGTCTGTAAATACGCTAAAAAAATTTATGGAATCCCGTTTAGGGCCAATATTAAATACATAAACATAGTACTGTCGCTTTAAAGTGCACGAAAAGCGTTTTTTTCTCTCACAGAGGACATCGGATGAGACACATCTTAATCAGAGATATTGCTTCTGGAGGACAGAATTTTTATGAATAAGGATGTGACTTAACTGCGAGTGAGCTGGAAATGTAGCAGATGAGCGCTCGGACAGTTTGTCCTTAACCCTGGCATGTTTTCTTTACAGGAGAGCTCATCGAATTTACACAAACACTGGCACTGATGAATTAAAGGTGTGATAAAATCGCTACACATTATGATTTTATGACCCTGATGTAGTATCTTGTTGCTTTATTCATTTGTGAGAACAATTAGCTGTTAGCACGAGATATAAAAAAAAACTACAGTGCACAACACCAGGATGCGCTGGATCAAGTGCTATTTTATGAGCTGCTGAATAGTAATGAGTGTGGAAGCCATTTTGTTAAATTAAACCAAATTTATACTAGGACTCTTCATGCAGCAATATATTAGCAATATACTAGACTCCTCATACTGTACCTTCTCATTCATATATCATCGTATTAAGACTTTTAATCCTTCAACTGTCTCTTGCTTTTATAATACAAAGTATTACAACTGACAGCAATGAAAACAACTGAGCTGCTTCTTCTGTCTGCATTTTCTATCCTCTGATTTTTTTTCATACGTAAAGGGACGTGCTAGTGCGTTTAAAAGTAGTAGACTAGATGCTAGTTTTGGATACTCAAGAAAAATCTGGCAGGCGTGAGCTACACGCAGATGATTTGCATTTTCTGAATGAGGCTCCAAGAATGTCGTTATGTACATAACACGACTCTGAATACTCGTAACTTTCTCCACATAAACATTGGTATAACTTATGGACTTAGCTTAGCGACTCTGAATATAGCACAAAGAGTAAATAAATTAGTAAATGGGAGTTTGTAATATTAGTGGATTGCTATAATGTTTAACAGTTATTTAGCTACTACACTAGTATTGCTAATACTAATAATCTTTAATACTGATATTGCTTTATGTATTGATAGTGCTTTAATTATATAGCACTTGTTTAAGTTTACAAAGTTTTTATAGACAGTGAAGAATAATTTTAAAAAATATTAAAAAAAAAAAAATCTAAATAATAATCAGCAAAAAAAAAATAATAAGAAGAAGAAAATATAAACATAAAAACAGCATAAATAAAAACAGTAAACTAAAAGTTAAGCTAAAACTTTAACTTAAGTTAAAGTTAAGTTAAGGATAAAGTGCAATAGAGATAAAATCAGCATAAATAAAAATGAATTCATGAAAGCTATGTGTCTTTCCTGTGTAGTGAGATTTCTGATCGCTGTGTCTCCGTTTCTCTCTCTGTAGAGAAATGAACGATGACGAGATCAAAGTGAGCAGCGTTTGTAATAATAACCTGCGTTTCACCTTTTCACACACCCACACACACACACACACACACACACACACACACACACACACAACAGCTGCTTCAGTGGGTGGAATCCTCACCTAAACCTGATACGGTCTGAATAAAAGCCAGAATGAGAAAACAAAAACACCAAACAGCTTTTCATTGCTACTGTATATCAGATTTACTGTTCACACCTGAATCGAAAGCTGCAGTCAGGCTGGGTGTGAAACACCATGTGGACAGATCGTGGAAAAAACAAACACAGTGTCAAAGAGGCTTTGTTCCAAGGACGTGTGTGTGTGTGTGTGTGTGTGTGTGTGTGAGACAGAAGCTCAGTGTTCAAAGGAAACACATTACATAATTCACTCATACTCTCTCTTATACACTTCCTGTGACCTGACAGTTAATAAATTTCTTTAGAAAGTATGAACACCTGAACCATGTGTGTTATCCAGCCAAATGCCTGTAAGGCAGTGAATTAATCATACTAATTAAACTTCTGTGTGGATCCCAGGAATGGAAAAGAAAACGTCAGGCAGTGAAAACAAAACATTGTTATTAAACGTTATGATAAAATTATCATTCTTGTGATTTTCTTTGCTTAATAAAGCTACACATTTGAACCTACCGTGGTTTACGTGATACGTCTTTCTTAAATTTCTTAAAATCTGAATGCTGTTTTATAAAAGAAATTCACATGATAGGTTTATTTATGTCTAAATCTTTTACCTTTATTGACACATTTATCCAAACTTGCTAAAAGCTAGCAGAGACAGAACAGAATTGATCAATCTTTTCAAAAGAGCGAACACGCAAAACGTCCGCGTCACAATGCTGAAAATCCGTTTTAGTGCAGGACTCTAACAAATAGTGTTTACTTCACTGCAAAATATGATGTATTAACAAGTGAAACATACTGAATATAGCCAGATTTATGTCATATTTCTCATCAGGAGACTCATTATAAGATTAGATTTTATGTCCTTCAACTGTAAAATGCTTAGACGGCATTTCTATCCGGTTTATAAATCAGGTGCTACAGGAAAACACCATTTTGGGGTCTGTTACCAGAGTGCACTATTATTAAATTCAAAATATCTTATAATACCCAGGTTGATGAAGCAATAAGCGGATAAAGGATAATGCTGTGATGAATGATGTGCTCAGTGCTGCTCTGTGAACTAGCTGTAAGAATACCTGATGTTTAATAAATGAACTCTAAAGAGTGTAATTTGCTTAAATAATTGCACTGTTGCATAACACTGGCCCTGAGCAAAGACAAAACAATGAAGCTGGAAATGTTCCACACTCGTAAAAGGACGAAGAACAATGCCCACTTCCACAACATACCGCACCACGAAATGTCCTGCAGCCAGAACGAGGATCAGTACACACCCTGTACGAAGCTGTTCAAATTTACATCTGTACACACACGTTATAGATTTCTGCTTTATGTATAAATGATATACATACATGCTAGCTAATTAATTTGAGCTAAATTACTAATTATTATGTTGCATTAAATGTTGGTTAGGCTGCATATTAATTTCAGCATGAAATACACAGTTAAAAAACACAATGATTTTTTTTTAAATCCTGGATTTGCCCAGAACCTAAAAAAAACAGCAATATTGTATTAAATCATGGCTTAAATAAAAGGGTAGCTAATGCTAAGCAGTATTATTCTCCTACTACGCATATGCATATACATATACATATCACTTAGACCTTACAATGTCAAGCAATAGCAAAAGACTGTAGCCTATTTTCTTCTTATTCCTGTCACCATTTAAAATACAGAATATTAAAAAGTCTGTATTGTGCAACAAACTTTTAAATATTGAAATTGCAGCGTGTAAACAGGGTGAGCAGGTTTTTAACAAAGAGCTTCATTTAATTGCGTGTTAAAAGGCCATGTGAAAGCTAGCCATGTAGGACAACTTTAATATAGCTCCAATTTAACACATCCATAAAATTAAACATCATCATTAACTTTACTTAACATCGAGACTTACTCTAAGTGGTTCTGTTTACTTGGCTTTTTTTCCTACAAAATTCACAAAATAAGTTGTAACACAATATGGGGTGCCTGTGTATACAGTATTGTGTATACATGATAGGGATGTAAGCAAATACAAATACATTATTCATGATGACCTGATAATGTGTTCTAAACAGATACAAATAAAAGGTACACTTCATTTGTTTTGAGAAACTTGCGAGAAAAGTGCACAGGGCATTGGTGTGCATCGGGACTGGGTTCCAGCGGGACGCAAAACAGTTACACAAACAAGAGGTTTTTACTTTCGGTTAGGCGTAAGTGTGTGGCTGTGAAGTTCGCGGGACAAACAAAGACCATGTGAATGTGAATGATGTATTTACAGTAATGCATTTACAGTGATGCATTTACAGCGTTCATTCATTCATCCTTAGTAACGGCCTGGTCAGGACCACAGTGGATCAAATTTGGTGACGAGGTTGTTTATAATTTGGGAAATAGAACAAATTCAATGTGTTAGAAAGTCCCAAGCAGGTACAATGTTCCCACCTCACAATTAAATCTGAATAGAGATACAGATACATATATGATTTTTGACGGTTTAAAGAAGTGCCCCGATAAAATATCCAAAACAACTGCATTTTACAAAAACATGTTTCTGAAGAAAAAAAACACTTTTCTTTACGTCATGTATTTTTCTTAACAATATTTTGGCATTACTAATAACATTCATATACTAAGCAGACTCTGCAATGCTAACTAATACCTAACTAATTATGGGATTGATGAATGAATGAATGGATGGATGGATGGATGGATGAATGGATGGATGGATGGATGGATGATTGGATGGGTGGAGGGATAAGTAAAGTTCAGCATTAGCTGTAAGAAGCTGAACAGTAGTGTGTAGTTCACTCATTGGGATGAGTCTGTGCCTGCCATGATTAAGTTAATCCCGTTAACTCGTCCTTTTGAAGTGAAGCTGCTTTACATCTCATTCGCTACACTGTACATCCCCTAAGGACCTGACACACACACACACACACACACACACACACAGACACACACAGACACACACTTCTTGGATGATGTGGTTCTCTCTTGCATATGAGGCTTCTATAGAATATGTTTCGACATGCCTTGTGCTGTCCCAGTATACAAAAATCTGAGATTATCTTGTGCTACAATAAATAAATACAGAAATATATATATATATATATATATACACACACACAGAGTATATTAGCCCTATATTAACCAATTTTATTGATGCATTGAAATTCCATTCAAATTCAAAACCAATTTACTTGGCAGTCACGTGTTTACAGATGTGAGAAAACTGCTGTATAATTTAATATGATATATACGCTTTCATCAGCCTCTTTCATCTCTGATGTTCACTTAGCAAACCTCAGCACTCTCTCTCTCACACAGACTATCAGTCACCAGATCAGCTCCACTCAGCTCCATAACTTTTGGCACCCTTAATAAAAATAAGTTAAAATGAATATATAGATAGTATAGCATACATAACACACAATGAGTGATATTTCTGAGCTTAAATATTTTTGATTGTGGGATTGTGTTGTTCAATTTTAACATAATATATTTTTTTAACATAAGGTGCAAATTTCTATGCAAAATACTGGTTTCAAAATTATTGGCACCCCACAGTTAATAACATTAATTGTTGAAGTCTTTTGTGAATATCATATAATTTCTTTAATCATCCAATATTCATATTAATAACCATTAGAAAGTGTTTAATCAATGAGATAACTGCTGTTTTAATTCAGTTCTAAACAATATTATCTTTACAACACACCTATAATAAGGTGTGTGATGAAGCGGAGTTACCATTACCAACCCGAATCTGATTATTTTCTTATAACAGCACATCTGAATGAGTCTTATTCCTCTTACACCACACATATGTTTCTATTTATTAAAGAATGATGTGATATAGTTATATTTAATAAACAGTTCCTGTTCTCACTTACGTTATAGCAGCTATAAACAGTTGTTCCCTCACCAGCCTCTCTTTTTTTTCTCTCTCTTAACGTTAGAAATTCAAAAAGCTTTTCCTGTGCCAGAAAATGTAAGTTACAGCTTTTAGCGTTTTTAAAACCCGGAGTCCCTGTGTAAGTTGTTACTACAGAAGCGTTAAAGTATTACAACGAGCGCATTTAAGAGCGATCAGAGCTGCTGTAAGAGAAAATTCATCAAAACCTTCTGACCAATCAGAATCCAGAATTCAACAGCGCAGTGGTTTAATTACAAATAGTGCAAAATGGTTAAAATATGATGGTGGAGATTTAAGTATATTAATAAACCTTGTGTTTGTGTTTGTTGATGTGTTCTGATTGACCATCTATCTACATTTACATGATAAATAAATATACATGGCTAATCACGATCAGCTCAGACAACAGTAATTACGTGATTATGTATTAATTGTGACAGGCCTTAATATAATTTCAAAATTATTTTAGCATCATGAATGCATCTTTAATGGCAAGCATGTGCCATACTTTTTCATGGGTACGAACGCAAAAATCCGTATCACTTAAAAATAAATCAGAAAAACTGGAAAGTGTCTGTCTCGGAAAGCTGTCTCATGACTTCATGATTCTGGCATGACTTTACACAGAGAGGATGGAACAATCTGGAAGAATGCTGAACTCCCACCCCCATCACCAGAAGGCATGGAGATGCTAAAAAAATAACCAACAAACAATGACAAAGCTGTGCTGCCTTCGCTGTATATATAGCACTGAGCACACAGACAGCAAATACCAAACACTCATCAAACCAATCAGCAGTGAAAACACGGCTCTGACCGGCGCCTGGCGCAAACACACTACATTCTGCTGAATTCCTGTTTCGCTCAGTTATACACCGGCTGGAAGGACGGTGACAATCTGGTACCTTCTCTATTTTCTCTCTCTCTTTCTCTCTCTCTCTCTCTCTCTCTCTCTCACACACACACACACGTTCATCACATCCCATAGATTTATACAAAATTATTCTATAACAAGTTCATAAAGTGCGTACATTTATACCAATCGTTATACCAATATAACATCATTTATACCAAACGTACAACAGTACAGACTGATATAAATTGCTTATGTTCTCTGAAGCTGATTTTCATCATAAGAACTCATTGTTGTTCATTGGAGGAAAGAAAGAGGCAATTGGATGGCGTGTGATAAATATAGGCTGAGAAGGGCACAGATGGGTATTTATAGACATTTAAAGAGACCTACATAAGGAAACAAATCGAAAGGGAGTGTCTCAGAGATGGTGTTGTGCAGGAACAAGCTACAAGCAGTCAGGATTAATGTATAAATAATTCAAACAGTGTTATAACATTACAGCACAGAGCCAACTCTGTGTCATGGACCACTTGTCTAGTTAGTAAGCAGTAGTGATATCAATTCTGAATCTTTTCAGTGAATCAGTTCATTTGACTCAGCTCACCGATAAGAGTCGACTCTTTTGGGAACCAAACGACTCATTGCCATTTTTTTCTAAACCAAAGTTGACTAGGTTTGCAACATTATGATTTGCAGTTGTTCTTCTTTACTCAACTGTCTGATATTATTTCATGAAACCTTACTTTGCATTGTATTTTATAAAATATACAGTAACGAAATAATTGCTAAATCAGCAAAGCAAATACCTTAAGCATCCCTGCAGTAATGATATTGTGTCTGTGCTTCATTAATAAGATTCATTTCTTTTTATGATCCCACACATAAAATTTACACTAATTTACTAGCATCAGAGTAGTAAAGTTAATTCAGTTATGCTATCATTAGTGCAATGCATAAGACCATAAGAGAGAAAATGCATAAGACCTACAGAGACAGGTCAAGAGGTTCAGTTAACGCTCACATCAAACATCATGATGGAGAAAAATCTCAGTGACCTCTGTGACCTCTGTTGGTGCAAGACAGAAACTGCTGATCTCCTGCGATTTTCACACAGTTGTGTCTAGAGTTTACACACAGAATGGTGCGAAAAACAGAAATCATCCAGTGAGCAGCAGTTCTGTAGGTAGGAAACATCTTGTTGAAGAGAGAAGTCAGAGGAGAACAGCCAGAGTGGTTCGAGCTGACAGGAAGGCTACGGTAACTCAAATAATCACTCTGTACAACCGTGGTGAGCAGAAAAGCATCTCAGGACACACAACACGTCAAATCTTGAGGCAGATGGACTACAACAGCAGAAGACCACATCAGGTTCCACTCCTGTCAGCCAAGAACGGGAATCTGAGGGTACAGTGGTCATAGGCTCACCCAAAACTGGACAATTGTTTGTCAGATAAACGTTAACTAGTGTCCAGTTTAGGTGGTGTAAAGAGGTCAGCGAGTGTATGTTTACAGGTAATTACTTATTACTAAAGTTATTAGTTATATACTGTAAATTTTCCAGATGATTTGACAGCACTTTCCTGACAGCAGAGTGCAGTTACCATAACTACTGTAAATATAATGACAGTACAAAATTAAATACACAGTAAAAATTTCAATATAATTCACTGCATTTGGCGAACACAACTTACAGTTAAGGCAGGATACAACTAAGCAGCTGAAAGTAACAAGAAAAGGTTCTTGCTCAGGAATCCAACCACAACAGCTTGGCAGTGCTGGGATTTGAACTCACAACCTTCTGATTTGTAGCACAAAGGCTTAACCACTGAGCACTTCCCTCAGTTGTTGTGCGCTGACTGCACCAAAAGGTGACATTCAGTGCTTTACTAACTAAACTGAAGTGTGTAGTAGCGTATAAATGAATATCAGAAGGTTTGTATAAGGTTTGTTTTTGCTAAAATAGTCGCTAAAATAAAGGCTGAATCAAGTCCGCCATTTTCAAATCCAAAGACAAGTCCAAGACCAGGACTAGCCAAGACTGAGTCAAGACCGAGTCTTAAGGACGTCGAGGCTGAGTCAAAATCGAGCTTAAATGAAACTGAGTCAGATCCTTTTCATGCTCAAGCGATTACTTGAACTAGTCGGCTTCATTCGTGCATCTCGAGACCAGACTCGAGTCCTACAGCTCTAAATAGAAAACACAAAACCAGATGCAAACACAAAGAACCTTTAGCACTGCATCACATACTCTCACACATAGCAGCACCCTAGAAGGCATTTCATCATGTTTCTTTTCCACTGTATGACACCGTGGAGGGCACTTCATCACATTTTACCTACTGTACGACCACCCTGGAGGGCACTTCATCAGATTTTACCTACTGTACGACCACCCTGGAGGGCACTTCATCAGATTTTACCTACTGTAGAATCACCCTGGAGGGCACTTCATCACATTTTACCTACTGTACGACCACCCTGGAGGGCACTTCATCACATTTTACCTACTGTACGACCACCCTGGAGGGCACTTCATCAGATTTTACCTACTGTACGACCACCCTGGAGGGCACTTCATCAGATTTTACCTACTGTAGAACCACCCTGGAGGGCACTTCGTCCCATTTTATCTACTGTAGAACCACCCTGGAGGGCACTTCATCACATTTTACCTACTGTAGGACCACCCTGGAGGGCACTTCATCACATTTTACCTACGGTAGAACCACCCTGGAGGGCACTTCGTCCCATTTTATCTACTGCAGAACCACCCTGGAGGGCACTTCATCACATTTTACCTACTGTAGAACCATCCTGGAGGGCACTTCATCACATTTTACCTACTGTAGAACCACCCTGGAGGGCACTTCATCACATTTTACCTACTGTAGAACCATCCTGGAGGGCACTTCATCACATTTTAC
This sequence comes from Pangasianodon hypophthalmus, assembly GCF_027358585.1. Classification (NCBI taxonomy): domain Eukaryota; kingdom Metazoa; phylum Chordata; class Actinopteri; order Siluriformes; family Pangasiidae; genus Pangasianodon; species Pangasianodon hypophthalmus. The sequence goes on along the minus strand of NC_069721.1, from coordinate 23,425,382 downwards.
CTACTGTAGAACCACCCTGGAGGGCACTTCATCAGATTTTATCTACCGTAGAACCACCCTGGAGGGCACTTCATCACATTTTACCTACTGTAGAACCACCCTGGAGGGCACTTCATCAGATTTTATCTACCGTAGAACCACCCTGGAGGGCACTTCATCATGTTTTATCTACTGTAGGACCACCCTGGAGGGCACTTCATCATGTTTTTTTTTTCCAGTTTAAGGGCACCCTAGAGGGCACTTCATTACATTTGATCTACCACAGGGCCACCCTAGATGACATTGTATCATGTTTTTTCTACCCCCTGATTCCACTAGGTGTAATGAACGTGAACGAGGTGAACGATCATTTACTCTATCATCCTTTATTTTTATCCAAAATGCCTCTGGAAGAAAAAAGAAACTAAAAGTAGATAGTCGAACCACACGTTGTCCAGCCAATGCACAAATTACACAAAAGGACAGATGACAGCACTGTAGGTTTAGTGTTTTTATTTATTTATTTTTTTTGGTTTGAACTAAAAGTTTCTGTTTAACATGTTTGGTATTTGGAGTTACATGGCATTCTGCAAAGTGCCTACCTGCCTTTGTGTGTGTGTGTAATAGTTTGCTCCACACCATTCTTATTATGCCATCAGTGAGAACTCGTGATATAATGCATAGCTCAACTCTAATCATTTCACTGTCTAGCTGCTGATAGATATGAGGTTTAACAGCTCCACCTGCCATCACTGGAGATTTATATCTCTTCATCTAAGCCCCATACTGTCATATATATGTTCTGTCATTATCTGTGTGTCGGTAAAGTGTATTATCACTGAGTAGCTCAAGTTCATGTCTTTCATGGCTCTTTTTTCCTACTTCATTAAGCGGATTAACAAGTTATATAGCTGAGGATATCATGTTATCATGGTTTATCCTCGTGTTGTTGCTGCATGTCTATAAGCCCTGTAGCGGTTTGACTGACGACATCAAGTGGAAACTGTTCATTCATCCCTTCTGCTAATCACAAACGCAAATAAAAGCCATGAGAAGAGAAATGTCACAGGCTAATGCTACATTTCAGAGATTATTACTGGTGCCCCTCTCTCTCTCTTTCTCTCTCTCTCTCTCTCTATATATATATATATATATATATATATATATGTATATATATATATATATATATATATATATATATATATATATATATATATATATATATATATATATTGCCATGCGAGTGCATGTAAACACGTGTGACATCACAAGTGAAAATAAATGAATCTTGTAAAAATAATAAATCTTGTAATAAATGAATCCAGTGAAAATGAATCATCTGAAATCATGTGAAAATAAATTCATGTGAAAATAATGAATCATATGAAAAAAAATCACATGTGGAAAAGGAATCAGGTGTAAATTAATCATGTCCAAATTCTGAAATAAAGGTAAACATGTAAAAATAAAGAAATCATGTGAAAATTAATTATGCGGGAAAAAAATCACATGTGAAAATGAATGACTTTGAAAGTGAAAAGAAAAATGATATGAAAGTCAAAAGAAAAGAATCACATGAAAATGAATCATGTTTAAAAAAAACACATGAAAAAAATCATGTAAAAAATCATATCAAATAATTTAATCATGCAAGAATCATATATGAAAAGAAATGAATCATGTGAAAAAAAAAAACATGTGGACAAAAAAACATGCACTACATGTGAAAAGCCCACATAAATAAATGCATGAAATGTGAAGTGCCTAAAAACCAGGTGTAAATTTCACGTGACCCATGTGATTATTCACGTGACTCACGTTCCTGCGTAAAGGTCAGAACAAATTTCACCCTTCACCTCATGCAGCTTTAAACTCAGTGGCTAAATAACGTCTGTCACATGACCGAAGAATTTATGGTCACATTCTATTGGTCATGAAGTGCACTACTTTATTCTACCCTATGCAGGGAGCATATATAGTGAATAGAAACCCATTTAGGATTTAACCTGTGTCTTGTGGGAGGTTTAATAAAAAGATGCTGTGTGCAGAGAAGCTGAAGATGGCTGAGTTTTATGTTGATTGTGCCTCATATCAGAAATGTAAACTCAATGTAAATATCTATAATATAACGATTTTACTGTTAGGGATGAACCATATCTTCTGACGGTGATGATGTCGATGGTGATGATCACGCATTTATGAAAGGCAGAACCTGGGATTAAAGCAAACGTGCCGCAGTCACGTCACACGGCTGAGTGTTTTGTAAGTCAGGATGGTTTCTCCGGGCAGCGCTCACACACACACACACACACACACACAGCGGCCTGATTGCTGAATCACCTCTCAGATAGTTCGACGGGGAATTACCAGCACTCTTGCACTACACAACATCTCACTGATCAATAAATCCATGCCAAAATTTAAAAAAGCGCTGCTCAGCACTGCTGGTTAAAACACTTACGCAGACCTGCTACCTGTAGTTAACAGGCTTAACCGGGTCTTAAAATCCACCACTGAGCCGTAAACAGCACTTAATCATTCAGGAAAACAGGATTCCGGTCGAATTGCCGAGATGGCGATGTCTCGTCTCATAGTTCGCTACATCAGATGTAAGAGGTTTTCCTATGTCTCTATCTTCTGACTTGGTTTTCCTGAATTTAGGTACTAAACCTCCAAAGAAAAATATGTTACAATTTACAATAAAATTGCATTCAGTTTAATACTTTGCACATCAGAGATCACAAGTTTGAATCCTGATGATGTCACAGCAATCCGTAGAGAGCAAAACTGGCTGTGCTTTCTGGATGGGAGGGGCATAACCTCTCTCCCGTTAATCATTAGCCAATCATAGGCATCTATGTGCTGATGTATGTGGAAGAAGGCGGATAGCGCTTTTCCTCTGAGTGTGTTACGAAGCATGAGTAGTTCAGTTGGCCAGCTTCATGTCTCATGTCTCAGAGGTTGGTAGAGGAGAAGAGCAGGGCAAATAAGGGACAAAATGGGGGAAGAACAGTTTGCATGTTGCGTTCATCTTCAGTGGTGGATCCAGAGCTTATCCCGGGAACACCGGGCACGAGATGGGAATACGGAAGGAAACCGGAGAACGTGGAAGACACGGACACGGGGACGCCATGTGAAATTCCACACAGAGAGTATCCTGAGCTCAGGATCGAACCAGGAACCCTGGAGCTGTTAGGAGTAACACAACGCTACCCACCGCAATTATTAGGAATTTATTTCATTTATTTGTTCGTTTAATTAGTTAGTCAGTTATTAACGTGGCAATGTCTCCTCTTCTATTTTCTTATATTTCTCTATCTTCTGACTTCTGTTTTATTTTTTTTGTTGTTGATTTGTGTCTGAGCTCAGCTACATTTTGCAGTCTATTTGTTAAGTCTTTCCTATAACTTCCCTGGATCGTAAAGTTACACTTTACAATAAAATTGTAAAAAGTCAGCTTTCAAATACTTTACAATCATTCGCTCATCTTCAGTATGCGCTTTATCCTGGTCAAGGTGGCAGTGGATCTGGAGTCTATCCCATGGGAATACACCCCGGATGAGATGCCATGCTGGGGCACCACGCCCACACACACACACACACACACACACACACACGGGCAATTTAGCATAGTCTTGGGTGGTTGGAGGAAACAGGAGAACCCAGAGGAAACCCACAGAGACACGGAGAGAACATCTGAAACTCCACACAGACAGGAACCTAAGCTCAGGATAGAACCGGAGACTCACTGGTTTAGTTTCACATTTTATTAAAAACAGCAAAAAAACAAAGAAAGCACTCGAATTCTATATATCTATCTATCTATCTATCTATATATATATATATATATATATATATATATATATATTAATAAAACTAGTTTGAAGATGCTCTACAATGCTATTTAACTCCAAACCTAACAGTGATTCCAGGAGAACCTGCAGTTTCACGATTTCATGATTTTAATGACACATTATCTGCATATTGCATTATTAAGATCTGCAAAGTTTTAACATGATGATCGTCTCCAAAGATCCGTTGATTAATAATTACAGACAGATTATTATCTGATCAGCTGCTTGTTGTTGATAGAGCTGCTCATGATACATGCAACACTCTCACAAAAATCTGTCATGCAGCAATTTATCGCTGTATCGTGATATCAGTATCACTCTGATCATATCGCTCTGCTCTACTCCAACATCCAGACTGCGATAAGGATATAGTGATGATGTATTGTGCAAAATAAAACACACACACACACACACACACACTTGACAATAGGAAAACAAGCTGAGCAGCTGCGCTTAAAGGCGAATCTGCGTTACTGGCCTGTAAGGCAGGGATGACAGCTACACACACACACCACACACACACCACACACACACACTAAACATCTCAGTCTGTAAGACATAATAAATCCGTATGAATGATAAGCTCCAGCTCTGTAACACTCACCGGTGCTCATGGTGGTGCGCGGATCCGTCTCCACTCCGGTTACACTGCTGCAGCCGAGCTGATCAGCTCAGAGAGCGCATCACACACACACACACACACACACACACACACAAGGTCAGTCCAAAGATGCACACGGATCAGAGCAATCCCAGTCGCGCTCGTGCGCTCTGGAGCAGTACAGCTCCTGCGTAACAGATGAACGCAGTGAATGTCTGAGGTGTGTGTGTGTGTGTGTGTGTGTGTGTGTACGCGCGAGCGCTCCGCATGGGCGTGTGACAGCGCCGCGCTGCGCCTCTGCATCAGCAGCTCTCCCAGCTCCTGAGCGCGCAAAGCCTCATGGGAAACTGAGTGCAGGGGTAAATACATGGAAGATGCAGCCTGTGGAAACGCTTTCAGTGGCCAGTTTATTAGTGACACCTGACTTCAGGTCAGTAACACAACAGGGAAAGAGAGTCAGAGATGCTGTGAGTGAAATTTAATGGAAGTTAAATGCTGAGCTTTAGTTTATATTTTGTCGCCTCCAAGAGCTGAAAGTGTGAAACAGCAGGAGAGGAGAGAAAAATCCAGTCTGCAGGAGACTTCAGTACATTTCATCATCATCAGCACAACATCATCATCATCATCATCATCATCTTATTCTTCTTTCATCATCTTCTTCTTTCATCATCATCATCATCATCATCATCATCATCTTCTTCTTTCATCTTTTAAATCATCATCATCATCATCCTTCTTTCTTTTCCTTCATCATCATTCTTCTTTCATCTTTTACATCATCATCATCATCATCATCATCCTTCTTTCTTTTCCTTCGTCATCATCATTCTTCTTTCATCTTTTACATCATCATCATCATCATCTTTCTTTTCCTTCATCATCATCATCAGCAGCAGCAGCAGCAGCAGCAGCAGCAGCACATCATCATCATCATCTTCTTCTTCTTCTTCTTTCATCTTTTACATCATCATCATCATCATCATCATCATCTTTCTTTTCCTTCATCATCATCAGCAGCAGCAGCACATCATCATCATCATCATCATCATCATCTTCTTCTTCTTCTTCTTCTTCTATCATCATCATCATCATCATCCTTGTTGTTCTTCTTCTTCTATCATCATCATCATCATCATCATCATCCTTCTTCCTTCTTTTTTTCTTTTTCAAATTGCACATCTGCACATATCTGAGAGATACAGTATAAACAATAAAATATAAGATTGAAAGCTAATATTCTGTAAAACTGATGTAGCTTATGCGATTAATGGGATTTATTTATTTATTTATTTATTTACATATACATTACTAACACAAGCTGACACATTTGCAAAATATATTTTTACAAAAAACATAATGCAAACACAGAATAAATAATTGTTTATATATACACACACACACACACACACACACAAACCTTTTATGGGTTTATTGTTATTATTATACACACGAAAAACTACATATTTTACTATATTGACTGCGTTTGGTTTGCACCACAAAAAGTGTAATAAATAAATAAACAAATAAATAAAAAAAACCAAGAAGGCGCATGTAGTGGGCGGATACGCATTGACGTCATATTTCTGCGACAACCAATGTATATATCAACATGGCGCTGCTGTACCGGGTGTGAGTGCGGGTAGTGAAGTTATTGCTTAGATAAATAATAATAATAATCATCATCAGTGGGTGAAGTGAGAGATATGGAGCAGGTCGGAGAAGTGGAAGTGATTATTCCGGGTGAAGAGGAGAGAAATGCACCGCACTGTGCACATGGTGAGTGTGTGTGTGTGTGTGTGTGTCAGTGTCAAACACCTATTTATTTATTTGTTTACTTTCATACTTACTTATGAGTAGTTTACTTATTTAATGAACCGCTTTCTTACTTACTTATATATTACTGTACTTGTTTACTTATGTACTTATATACTTGCGTTCCTTTTTAGGAATAGTTTACTTAATTACTTTCATACGTACTTGCTTGCTTGTCAATAGCTAGGTGCTTACTTACTTAGAATTAACTTGTATATGGCCATACTTACTTACTTTTACTAAGTACTTATTTACTTATTTTATTATTTACTTTTTTACTTATTTACTATCATACTTATGTACTTACTTACTTGCACACATATTTAGGATCAGTTGCTTACTTACATACTTGTGTACTTATGATCAGCTGACTTACATATTTACTTGCATATTTTAGTTGTGTACTTATTTACTTAAAATATTACTTTTTTTATTACTGAATAGTTTACTTTATTACTTACATACTGTATGTACTTGCTTGCTTGTCAATAGCTAGGTACTTACTTACAAACCTGCAAACTTATCAGCTTACTTACATACTTAAGTACTTGCTTACTCGTGTACTGAATATACATACATACCTGCGTACCTACTTATGATCAGCTTACTTTCTTGCATACTTGTGTATTTACTTACGAATGAATAACTTACTTACTTAAGTACTTACTTATGTACTTCTTTATTTAAAATATTTTTTATTACTGAACTTTCCACCCATGGAACACAACCCAGTTATAGTGTGTTAAAATTAGTAAAATATTTTGAATCATTAATAACAACATTTAAGATTTGTAAATTTTACACACACACACACATATACAATATGATTTGCATCATTTTAAACTCATTCATAATAATAATTAATATATCATGTGTGATGATGGTCATATTTACTGCTGTGATGATATCAAAAAACAGTAAAACATTAAATTTACATTATCACGTTAAAGCATGGACTTCTGAGTCACACTGAGAACCACGGATCACTAGCTATTGGCTTTATTTTCTGTTTGAACTGCTTGTGTGTGTGTGTGTGTGTGTGTTGCAGGACCTGCAGTGTTGTTTCAGGTCATGTGCAGAGGAGAGAGGAGTGGAAAGAGATTTTACGCCTGCTCTGCATGTCGAGACAGAAAAGACTGCAACTTCTTTCAGTGGGAGAATGAAAAGGTAACAGAACTGAAGTTAACATGTTTTTTGATCCAGTCTTTTCTGTTTAATTTAACGTTCAGTACAAACCATAAAGTGCAGTTTTAATGGAACTTGTGGAAGCACATCAGAGTCAAAAATAAAATGAAAATGTCTTTTGATGCAGAATCAGTGCATTAATACGTAACGGCGTAAATGACAGGTGGTTTACTGCATTAACAAACATTTTGTAGCCTTGTGATGTTTAATAGTGTGATTTTAAATCCACTTTAAGAGCGTGCGACTGCTTAATGAGGTAAGTGACATTTCAAGTGTCATGTTAACATGATGAATGCAACACCCACATGAACCCTACACCATCTGTGCAATTCAGTAAAGTCATTTTCATGTTTCATTGTGTACTTAAAAAGGATTTAAATGCAGTTAAAGACTTTAACTAACGCTTTAATAAAGCATCCAAGACTAGATGAGATGCTAATACTACTACAGTCTGCTACATAATTTACTGCCACGTTAGACTCCGCCCTCATTCATAAGCGGCATACATCATATACATCCAATATACATCAGATGTATGTCAGATGGCAACGTGCATTATTGCATTGAAAATTGCAAATTTGCATATATAAGTGGGAAATTTAAGTTGTAATACATCAAGGCACTGCTGTTTTATCATTTTTGGAGGAAAAAAAAAAGTGTGTGTGTGTGTGTGTGTATATATATATATATATATATATATATATATATATATATACACACACACACACACTGTATATAATGTATATGCTCAGACCTTTAGTGTGGTAAAGAATTTATTATTATAATTATAGGAACATATCATATTCATTCATGTAAACGCAGAGGAAATCCTCCCTGTCATGTAATTGTTTAAAATGAATTTATTTCATATTTTTAATTCACTGAAATAAAATAAAGGCAAAACATTAATCTTATTACTAGCCTCTGTCAATAATTGCTGTTATTATTTTGTATATTTTCTTTCTTTTTTACTTAATTAAATTCTTATATCCCTGTTTCTTTCTTTTTTTTTTTTTTTTTTTCATAAAATGTTGTTAACAAACAAATTGCCAGATGTGATTGTGTCTTAAACTTGTGACCTACATTTTGTTGTTCGTTGTTATTCAGAAATTAAGAAAAAACTGAGCATAGTTGTAGAGGAATATTATTTAATCTTATATATTTATTCTTATTACTGAACAGCTGTTGTACCACTGAGTACACGTTTACATCTATGTGAATATTATTTACATCTTTTTCTGATGTTGTGTTTTTTTACTTTTAATCTGTATACTTTTTTAATGATTCAATGTTTCAGGTATCAGAGGAACGAGTGCGTGCGAGAGAGGAGCAGAACCGGTTGAAGAGGCCCTCGTTCACTCATTCAGAGTACTGCACGAGGTAAATGTCCGTGTTGGACTGATGAGAAACAGCGTACAGTACGGTACAGTAACAAAACCACAATCCGACATTTTATTACAGCATTATTTCCATTGCATCGTGAGTCCTTACATGGTGTATACCGTACCATAACTAAGCATTAGGTTCCCCTTCCCTTTCTTGCTCAGGTACAAAGACAACCAAACTGGGGAATGTGGGTGGAGCTAGAAATAAAGCACGCCCCTGACTGGTCTTAAAGAATTGTCCTGATGGGTGTCAAAATTACATAAAATATAATATTTAGATTTTGTTTTTATACATTTATGACTCACAGGATTGTTTTCTCATTGCTGGTATTTATCTCACTTCTACATTTCTTATCCATGAGCCACATTAAATCTTGAAATCAGGCCAAATCCCAATTGGGAGTAGCATGTTACTAATTGCCCCTACAGCACAACCTCCAGAGAAACTCCTTCTATTATGTGTGAAACAGACACGGGTACTTGAGCAGGGTCCGGATGGTACCGCTACACAGTGCGGCACTTTAGAGCAGGTACCTCATTAGAGCAGGGTGTAAAGTGTTTCCTCTCGCTCCTGTGACAGGTTCAGAGAGTTTGTTTCCCTGCCGCTGGATCAGAGGAGGTTCTGTGTGGACTGTCAGCTGCTGCTCCTTCCAGCCGAATGGAGCGCTCACGCCTCACACCAGGCGCTCTCTGATGACATCACAGTGGCGCGGCTGAGGAGGCCCAGTCTACTGCTGCGTGCTTTGGAGAATAAGAAGAGCAATGCGCAGTACCTGTTTGCTGACCGCAGCTGCCATTTCCTTCTGGATGTGCTCTCTGGATTAGGATACCAGAAGGTTCTTTGCATAGGGACGCCACGGTGAGTTTAAAACGCGTGCCCTGTTCAAATAACGCAGCTTCTGAGATCTACATCTTCAACACTGGGGCAATGTAAAAAAAAATCATAAAGTCACACCAGTTACAGAGCAGAATAGTGCGATTAATTATTAAATTAATGTTAAACTGCAGCGCTGCACCATTCACCACTCCACTGCATTACAGAGTAAAAGAGTAGGGTTGCCAGATCTCTAAATATCTCAGAGGGTGGGCTTTCCTTAATCCTTTTGGCCTGGAAATGATTAACACAGTGCTGATGGATGTAATTCAGATCTACTTTTATATTGAGAGGTTTTAAACCATGATTGGATTAGAAACTGTAAATCTGGCAATGATTTCCATACATCCACCTCTTCTTACGCTGATTCTTTATTTCTGATTGACTGACTGAACAAACTTACTTATGAAATTTTTTATTAATTTACTTACAAACTTTCTTTCTTTCTTTTTTCTGACTGTCTAAAGTTACTTACAAAATTACTTATGAATTAACTTGCTTACAAACATACCTACAATCTAACGAATGAACTTACAAACTAACTAACTTATGAACTTATTTATAAACTAACATACAAACTTCTTATTTGTGAAGTTGGTAACACTTTTTCCTTTTAATCTTACTTTTCAAGTTATATTCCTGAAAAGTGTCGTTTGTCATGTCCGCTGATGATGTTAACTCTACTGTAGTAACCATTTTGAACTAGGAAGTGGAATTTTATGTGGTGAACACAGAAAAGCGGAGTGATAGACACAGTGTAACGTCCCAGTGCCATTATAGGAAATATAGGCACTGTTTGGACTGCTGCTGGACCAATCAAATTAGTGGATGAGAACTGTTGTATAAACTAACTTGTTTACAAACTAAACCTACTTACGAACTTACATACAAACTAACCTGCTTACGAAGTTACAAACTAACTGCCTTACAAGCTAACATTCTTTCTGAAAAACTTACTTAGAAACTAACATACAAACTAACTTATTTACAAACATACTCACAAACTAACCTGTTTACAAAAACATAAACTAACCTGCTAACGAACTTACAAACTAACATACAAACTAACATTCTTACTGACAAACGTACTTAGAAACTAACATACTTATAAGTTTACTTATTTGTAAACTTGCTTACAAACTAACTAATTTACTTACTTACTAACTTACAAACTAACTTACTTATTTCAGTTAAACACACTTACTTATGAACTTACTTACTTAAACTAATTTACATACAAACTAACCTACTTAGGAACATACTTACAAACTAACTAACAAATTAACCAACATACAAACTAACCTGTTTACAAACTAACCTACTTATGAACTTACAAACTAACTTACAAACTAACCTACAAACTAACGAGTTCTTACTGACAAGCTTACTTAGAAACTAACATACTTACAAACTTATTATTTGTGAACTTACTTAAACTAAATTACAACAAACTAACCTACTTACAAACTAACAAACTAACCAACATACATACAAACTAATCTACTGACAAACTTACTAACTAACCTACAAGTTAACCTACTTATGAACTTACAAATGAACCTACTTACAATCTAAGGAAAGTGCTATCTACACTCTTCCGCCTACATGATCTCACAGACACCCATGATTGGCTAGTGATTGACAGGCGAAAGAGAGTATGCCCCGCCCATTTTGGACTCGCAGTTGTGGATTCTTCCCCGCTGTTTATTGACTGTCATTGCAAAAATATAAATTTCTGGTTACAGCATCGTTCCCCACTTCCGTGACTCCTTTACTATCTAAAGCTCGTCATAACTATTTTGCAGATTAGCCTGATGTGTTATTTCACACTGAATTAAGTATTTAAGTAATTTATTTACACAAACTAACTTTCACTTAATCGCAGATTACATGAGCTGATTAAGATCCGGAGCAGAGAGGACAAGACTCACACCATGAAGAGTTTATTACTGGATATTGATTTTAGGTAAGTGCACATCTTGGGATTTTTTTTCTAGTTAAAAGTTAAGGCTAGAGTAGTTTTATGCTAAGGTAAGAACTGGATAAGTGGATCATCACCCTGGTCCTGGAATAACATCACTCCTCTCCTGCATATTATTATTATTATTGTTATTATTATTATTATTATTATTATTATTATTAAATTTTTAACTCAACTGATCAAGCTAAAAGATTGTTTCTGACCACATTTCTGTTTTGTTTAATACTTAAATTACTTTTCATAAAAAATTTTTTACCATGTTTATTTTGAAAACTCTTGATTAAAGCATGGATGTAAATTAAACTACTAATCCACACTGATTTAAAGTGCAATGTTATGTTTCCGGATATTTAGTCGCATTAAAATGTAGCATTGGTTAGGCATAAACATAGATCGTTAAAATGTTATTGCAGGAAAAAGACTAAAATCTGCGGGATGAGATTTATCTGCATTTCAGTGTTACTGCAGAATAACGCGTTAGAGCCCTAGGCAACAGATCTCCATATGATCTGGAACAGGCTGTCGATCTTTGGCTTTGAAAAAGCGAAAAGCAGGAAAGACTGGCTCGGTGAACTGGTGATGCGCCCTCTCGAACGCGGTCGTGCAGCTTGCTGAGAAATCCTGCAGCATCTTCATGGCGTCTGCGTCGTAGAACGCAACGCGACCCTTGTGGTAGTTGACAAACACGCCCACCTTGTCTGGTGCCGCCCGAACGGACAGAGCCAAGTGCCGGTCGTTGTGCCACGCCATCAGACGCCCGTCCCGAAACTCCAGACTCCACGAGAGTCTGTTCCTGCCCAGTTTTGTGCTTTTGTCCTGCCCTTTCCTGTGCAGGCTGCCGTAAGCCACGCCCACGGCCCAGGAAGGGCAGCAGTGAACGTCCACTTCCCAGTAACACTGACCCGAGCTTATAGCGGGCAAGCCCAGGGCACAGCAGGTCTGATCGAACTGCAGAGGGTGGCTAGGAGCCGAGCTGTCGTCAGGAGAGATGTACAAGCCCCGCCCACTTGAAGTCACCTTGATCTTTCTGTGGCTGGCTGTCCTGTCAATCACCACCTCAGTGGAGTCTGACAAGAAACATACAGGATACTGTACAGATCAGTCTTTAGACAGTATAGTGCATTGTGAATAACTGCGGTGATAGATTCTGTGGTGCATTGTGGGATATCATGAGGATTTTGGTCGTTAAATAAGGCCATGAAACAGCGTATAAAGGGAATACAGTGTGATTTTGGCCAGAGATAAACCACTCTGTGTTGTGTTGTTATAGGAAAATAATCAGTGACGGTGTGGTGTAATGAAGCAGAGTTACCGCCACCACCCTGAAGTTTATTATTTTCCTATAACAGCACGTCCTGGAGTGTTTTATTCCTTTTACACCACAGCAATTTTTGCAGTTTTTTATTTATTAAAAAAACAACATATTGTACTTTTTAATCCGTTAGTTATGTTTAACGTTAGGGAATGTCTATGAAACGTGTTAATTCCTGTTCTCACTAATAACAGCTATAAACAGCTATAAACCTTTTATTCTCTCTAAGACAAAAAAAAAAAAAAACGCAGCTTGTGATGTTACCATGAAACCAGAAAGCGTAAAGACTCCTCTGTCCTGGAGATGTCAGAAAACTTAAACTTACAGCTTTACCTCGGACTGTTACAAAGCACTGACACTGGAGACTCCTTCCAAAAAAACGACTGCACACATTCCTTTCACTCTGTTACTATAGAAATGATAACGTATCAGAACAAGTGCATTAATATTAACTTGTGATTTGAATTAAAGCTGCACTACTGTCAGAGCTGCTGTTATAGAAAATTAATCCACACCTTCTGACCAATCAGAATCCAGAATTCAACAGCACATACATTTCACTGTAGATAAATACGTTTAACATCATTGAAATCTGTCGTTCATGTTAACCAGCTATGAGCTCATGATTCAGTGATATTCATCTGTAACTAATTAGTAAAAAAAAAGCTGATTATTTACCCAGCAGCAAGCTCTTCTTCTGTAGTTGGACTTGCAAATCTTTTGAGATCTTCCCCAAAACCTTCATGAGCTTCTGGAACTTTTCATCGTTCAGCTTGATGGCCAGTTCAGCTGCGTCCTGCTTCTTATGGCAGCTACGCAAAAGTTCGATCAAATCACGAAAATGACATAGTCTCATGCTAATTAATTATTAGCACTGATCATTTTAACCTGCAGCTGCAAATTATATTGAGAGTGATTTACCTGAAATCTGCAGGAGAGACCTAAAATCAGGATAGAATGTAAAAGTTTAGCTTTATGAGGAAATGATTGTTAATGTTTATATTTATATCACACGTCTTCTTTAGTACGGAGTGATGAGTACCCGCTGCTGGCTCTCAGCTCCTCCCTCCTGCAGTGTCCTGACGGTGCTGATGTGTTTGCGCACCAGTTTCAGGTGCTGGTTCCAGTCGTGCAGGAGACGCGTCATTCTGCTGCTGTTCTCCCTGTGCTCTTGTTCTAGCGAGTCCAGGACGGCTTGTTCTTCCTTCTCCAGGGCCAGACGCATGGCCTCGAATCGCTCGCGCACTTGCTGCTCCATCGTCTCGGCACTCGTCTTCACCCCAAGTGTCAATGACAACGGATACGAATTAGCTTTAACATATTAACGCTTTTAATTCATAGAACGTTTATTAGTGCGATTGTGGCTTGATGGGGGGGGATTGTGAGAAATGCCTTGGAATCAAGAAATGCTTCACCTGGGTCTTTAGAAATATTCCTAAATCAAAGAAAGAAGAGTTGACGACGCTAAAAGTTCGACTTCTGTTATGTAAAGCCGTCAGTGTGGAATGTTGAGTGCGACTCTTGTTGAGTTTAACCTTGTACCTAAGAAAATATAGAGCAGTAGCATCACGTAGATTAGCTGTCTAAGAAATAAAACCACCATGGGTCATGCTGTTATAGGAAAATAATCAACAACAGGATGATGTGATGAAGCAGAGTCAGTGGTACCACCCTGAAATTGATTATTTTCCTATAGCAGCGCTTCCTATAGTGTTTTATTCCACTTGTACCATTCCTCTTATCCATTTAGAGTTACGTTTAATATAGTAGAATGTCTGCAAAATAAATTCTTGTACTCACTTACATTATATCAGCTGTAACATAACCGTAAGATAAGATAAGATAATCCTTTATTCGTCCCCCGATGGGGAAATTTGCATTGTTACAGCAGCAGATATAAAGATATAAAAAATAAAAAAATATATAAGTTTGTATGGCGTCCCTATGAATGAGCCGTTGCTATAGAAACGCTAATGTATTAGAACCAGCGCATTATTATAAAGCTGTGATTTTCAAGTAGCACAGACAGAGTATTCTGATAACGTTTATTTTATATTTTCTTCATATTTTTACGTAACTATGTCTTGCCTTTTAGTTGGAAACAGAACAAAGACTCACGAAGTTTACTAGCTGTTAATAATTATTATTATTATTATTAATTATTAGCTGTTAATTATTTACCAAAACAAACTCTAGCCTGGGGGGTGGAGCTGAAATGAAGAGATGCAGATCCTTATATAAGGGAATCCTCGGATATCTCGGATAAATGATGTAGGTAAACATTACAGACCGCACCTTTAAGTTTGGTAAGATTTGCTGATCACTTACAGTCAGGTTGGCTTGGCGCTTTTTCAGAGACGCCATGTGAGCTTCCGTCCTCTTGCTCTCCTTCTCCAGCTCCTCCAGCCAGCAGGACAGCTGTCCCTGATGTTCACACAAACGCCTTTAATATACACGAGGGTGCTGTATTGCTTTAACGTTACTATCAGTCTGTTGTTTTTTTTTTTTTTTCCCCATAACACAAAGTTATAGTGGAATGTAAGCAAACCTGTGAGTATTTGAGCGAGTCAGCGCCTGGTTTACGGAGTGATTTTGGAGAACGAGGGTAGGGCTGCGTGACTGAGGCCAGACAGAGCGAATCGGCTGGCGGTGGCTGTGACACGCCCTCTTCCTCTGCCATTTCTGCAAACTCTATTAAACAGTAAAAAAGTAAAGAGAAGAAATCCTCATGTCGTGCCTCATAGCTGGTGGTTTCAGTGGATCTGCTCATTTTTTAACCACAGCAGTGGTCACGTCTTTAAACATTTCTGCATTTCTGCTTTACATTTCTGTTTAAAAAAAACGATTTTATTGAATTAGGGGAAAACAAGGAGAGGTACATTCTAGACCAGAGGAAAGAAGAATAGCAGCTACATTAAATGTTGCATAAATGGAGCTACATTTTAGAAAAGGGGGTTACATCCTAGAAGAGAATGAACCTATTCTATTCTATCCTATTGTAAAAACATCTAGAATGCTTTATTCTATTATTTAGTAAAGACTGCTACATTCTAGACCATCCAGATAAAATGGTAATAATATTCTAGAAATGAAATTAACATTTTCTATTCCATTCTTCTATTATTCAACAAACATTAAGACTTAAATCTGGAATGCTTTATTCTGCAATAAATGATATTCTTATTCTAGACTAGGAAAACATTTGGATAGCTATATTCTAGAACATGGAGAAAAGGGGAGCAATATTCTAGATTACAGGAAAAAAGGATTGCTTCATTCTAGAATGGGGATAGCTATTCCTATTCTATTTCATTCTTCTATTATTCAAAAAACATAATTCTGGAATGCTTTATTCTAGAGTGAATGATATTCTAGAATGGGGGGGAAAACTATAGCTATGTTTTAGAAGAGAATAAAGCTGTACTGTTCTTCCAGCTGCTTCAAAAACAGAACAGACGCGTTCTATAAAGCTAGAGGGCTTTATCCTCGGATCAAGAGTTGTTCTTTTCCTGCTCTAGGACAGGATAACTCCAAAAAAGCAAAAAGGATAACTCCAAAAAAACAAAAAGGATAACTCCAAAAAAACAAAAAGGATAACTCCAAAAAACAAAAAGGATAACTCCAAAAAAACAAAAAGGATAACTCCAAAAAAACAAAAAGGATAACTCCAAAAAAACAAAAAGGATAACTCCAAAAAAACAAAAATCTCTGTATTAGTGATGGTAATTTAGCTGAATTATGACATTTACATTACTGTATATGAGAAACAGAATATCCTCCACAGTCATGAGCAAAGTAATGATCTATTAATCCTCAATGTCTCAAAATGCGAGGAAATAATTAAATAAAAGAAAAGAAAATTAGGTTGATACTTACAGTACAGTGAAGGAATGAAAATTTGTTCTTGTGCTCTCTCCTTCTCTCCCTCTCTCTCTCTCCTTTTCTCTCTCCTTCTCTCTCTCTCCTTCTCTCTTTCTCTCCTTCTCTCTCTCTCTCTCTCTCTCTCTCTCTCTCTCCTTCTCTCTCTCTCTCTCTCTCTCTCTCTCCTTCTCTCTCTCCCTCTCTCTCCTTTTCTCTCTCTCTCTCCTTCTCTCTCTCTCTCTTTTTCCTTCTCTCTTTCCTTCTCTCTCTCTCCTTCTCTCTCCTTCTCTCTCTCCCTCTCTCTCTGGTATGTGCTGAAGCAGCTGTAAAATTTTTTCATAAGTCCATAACAAGCCAAAGCCTGTGTACGTGTGTCTGTATCAGTGTGCAAGTGGGTGTGTGCGTGTGTGTGTGTGTGTGTCAGTGTCTCAGTGTGTGTATCAGTGTGTGTGCGTGTATCAGTGTGTGTGTGTGTGTATGTGTGTGTATATGTGTGTGTGGGTGTGTATGTGTATCAGTGTGTGTGTGTGTATCAGTGTGTGTGCGTGTGTATCTGTGTGTGTATGTGTGTGTGGGTGTGTATGTGTATCAGTGTGTGGGTGTGTGTGTGTGGGTGTGTACGTGTATCAGTGTGTGGGTGTGTGTGTGTGTGTGTGTGTGTGTGTGTGTGTGTGTGTGTGTCAGTGTGCGCGTGTGTATGTGTGTTTGTATCAGTGTGTGTGCGTGTGTGTGTGTGTGTATATGTGTGTGTGTGTGTATGTGTGTGTGTGTATATGTGTGTGTGTGTGTATGCGTGTAGGTGCATGCATGTGAGAAGAATAATGTCTGATGTTCTTGCTCTTTTTCCTCTTGTAGATATTCCCAGTTTTACACACAGGATGAGTTCTGTCATTACAACATGTTTAATCATCACTTCTTTGACGGAAAGGTAAAATATTCTGCATGCGTTTTTATATAAATCTATACATATATATGATATTACGCTGATATTTGTCCAATTTCCTGTCTGCACAGGAAGCAGTTGAAGTTTTCCTGGACTTCCTGACAGAGGAAGGTGGCAATAAAGTAGTGATGGTAGCAGATCCACCCTTTGGAGGTCTGGTGAAGCTTCTGGGACACACGTTCTCGAAGATATCTCACATGTGGAGGAGTCTACAGGGAACTGGTGTGTAAGACACAAGTACAGTTCGGTGCAAAAGTTTGCGCCCCCCATGGTTTTTGAGTGTGTACCATGTTCTTTGAATCCAAAATATTAAAAATGAAGTTGCATTTTCTGTAGCGGGGCATTGATTCGAAAAAGGTAGTCCTAAGGGTGTGCAAATTTCTGCACTCAACTTTATACACACACTCAGATGCAAATGGAGTCGTAGCACTTTTTTTTTTTTTTTCTTTAACCATTATTGGTTCTCAGTTCCTTTATTTCAGGGGTGCTCATTACGTCGATCACAAGACAACCACTAGTCGATCTTCTTAACAGGTCGGTGTAGAACCCGAGTGTGTGAGAGCGTGGAGGAGGACTCGGGAGACAGGTGGAATTTTTGCTGAGCTCCGGGTTCGTGTTTATTCAGTCCAAGCTTTTTAGTGCACTTTTAAAAACTCACCAAACCCGAAACAGCTCAGTGGAAACGGGTTCGTCCCGGGCTTGCGGCTTTCGCTCTGTCAAGTTCAAGGTCAAGGTCACGCTTCATGGTGTGTGTGCGTGCGGGTGTGTTTCGCAAGCTCGACCAACTATATCGCTCTCTCTCTCTCTCTCTCTCTCTCTCTCTCTCTCTCTCTCTCTCTGGTTACGGCAGAATGCACAAAGAGACACAAAGAGACAAATAAATAGACTGGCTGTAATAAGATACAGATGAGAATCATCACGCGTTACCTGCCGCTTCGACCCACGTCCTCTCCGTCCACCTCTGACGCTCGACCACGCCCCCGCTGATGCTCGACCACGCCCCCGCTGCTGTATATTACTTTTGCGATTTCTTTGAATGAAAATTGACTGCATAACATTATTTGAATAAAAACAAATCTCTCAAAATAATTTCGCAAACAAATTTAGAGTGTAGGTGCATATTTTACATGGTGGATCTTACATTATTAATAATAATAATATGAAAAAGTAGATCTCTTGTCCTAGAAGTGTGAGCACCCCTGCTTTATCTGCTCTCAGTAATGACACACTGCAGAATTTATACACTCACAACTGTTCGAACCCTCATTCTGCAGAGAGCAGCGTGTCCGAGATGCCCATGGTCTGGATATTTCCGTACTTCTTTGAGCCGAGGATCCTCGACTGCTTCCCTGCCTTCACCATGTTGGATTATCAGGTAATGGATTCTGCATAAGGGGGGAAAAAGAAAAAAAAATAGACAAAATGTTACACAAATATCAAGTATTTTATTTATTTATTTATTTTTTACTTTGTGTGTGTGTGTGGGTGGGTGTGTGTGTCGGTCAAAAGTTTTGGAACCCCCTTTATTTTAGCAATTTTGATAAACCAGCATTAGGCTCATTTTAAATAGAAAAATAAATATATATGGCAAATTAGATTATTATAATTAGAGACATTTTTTTTATGATGGATGTAATAGAAAAATCTGAGATCCTGATCAACAATATATATTACTGATACTCATTTTCTCTGATTTTTAATCTACAGGTTGAACTGCTTAACTCATAAAATGCACGGCATTTAATAAAGCATTATTTAGAGTCTTATTAGGATTCCAGCTCTTTAATACATCATTAAATACACAATCTATGGTGTAGCACTGCTTAATATTTTTCTTTATTTAACAGCCATTCTGTACCTATTTTTTTCTGTGATTAGACATTTTTCTTTTGTGCATGAGAACATGCGTATACAGTATGTAATAATACTAACCATGTGTATGAAGAAGCCTTTAGTGATTGAGTTTGATAAACATGGTGGATCTGTTGTGTATTTTTGCTTACACTCATGACACAGCATTTCTAACAAAGCTACAGCGAAGACCAACAACCTCCTCATCACCACGGGAGTTACACTAACCTTAACGTCTTGAGCCCATATCCACACCATACTCTATAATTATAAGGTCTCAGCAATTTAGGTGCATGACTTTATGTAAAATCGTAATAGTAATGCACCATGAATGTGGTTATTTGTCGTTACTGCAGGTGGATTATGATAATCATCCTCTGTATAAACACGGGACGACGGGCCGTAAGCAATCCCCAGTCCGACTGTTCACTAACCTCTGTCCCAAAGACATCGTCCTGCCAAAGGAGGAAGGCTACAGGTAAACCTGAATATACACACACTTCACTCTTTAATGATCAAATCATAATTTTGCTCAGGAAGTAAATATTCAGCGCTTCCTCTCATTCACACTCGTTCACATCCTCAGATTTTGCAGCATCTGTGAGAGATACGTCTCAGCAGAGAACCGACACTGCCCCGACTGTAACGCCTGCACATCCAAGGTAGGCCTCGTGTTTTTGCAGAGTGGTTGTATTTTAAAAAAAAAAAAAAAAAAAAAACAGAAGAGGAACTAAGCATCACATTTTATTTTTCAGAACGGAAGACCATGGAGGCATTGTGCTGAATGTGGAAAGTGTGTGAAGCCCTGTAAGTGTTACTTCTTCCTTTTGAAATCAACACAATCTCTCAATCATCCAAGACGTGTTTAGCTACGATGTAAGCAAAAGCAAGAGCTACCAGTTCAGCGTTTTACAAACTGCACGTCTAAATAACAACACGTGACTCAAACCTGTTGTTTAGCTATACAACATCATTTATATATAAAAAGGACTATAGCAAAATGTGTATAAAAATATATATACATGTGAAAATGGAATTATATTATATAAAATCACTACAGTTATTATATAATTCATCAAAACATCAAACTTTGAATCCTGATGCTGGTGTAAGTGACACCAAAATTATGTGCTGAGGAAGAATATGATTCAAGATGGAGCCACATCCCGAGCTGTTTTAGTGTTGTTGTTTTTTTTTAAGCTTTGTGACATCCTTCTGTCCATTTTTATACATAACAGTGTGTCAGAAACCACAGACAAGTCTGTTTGAAACACCGAACAACTCCACAAAGCTGAATGAGGAGATGCGAGTGTGTGATGATGTATTCACGCTAAACTGGTAGCTGTAAGCCTCCGTAATTTTTTAGCTCCAGCGCTAAAACTAAATAAGTCTACACGCTGAACATGTCTTGGCTGATCGACATGCACATGCTATAAGGTTGTATTTGCATAATTTACCTACTTTATCATCGCTTTTGGATCTTGTCGCTGTAACAAATCCATTATCCTCTCTCAGCCTGGCGTCACTGTTCCTCCTGCGGTCGTTGTGTGCTTCCGGATCATCGCTGTGGACAAACAGGCTGCTACAACTGTGGTGATCCTGGACACAAACACAAAGCCTGTCCTCTCAAACACAAGAAAAAGTGAGTGGATGCTCATACAGTCTCACACACACTCACACACTGTACAGATCCTGCATAGTGTCCTCTTGGTTGTAACAGAGTGTTTGTTCTGTATTAGTACCGTATGTTTACGGATGAACCTGACCTGAGCCAGATCTCGTGTGTCTATTCCAGTGTACAGAGTGCTAAAGGAGCATCCAAACACAACAGCACAAAGCACACCGCTAAGAAAAGGAAAAACAAAAATACCCACAGGAGGAAGAAGAAAAAGGTCACATGAGTACTCGCTGCACAGATTACACCCTGATGGAGCGTGCGTCATCAACAGAGTGGACTAATGAACATTGTAGCATTGAACATTGTATTCTGGCTATTTGATAATAAAAATATACACTTTTACACTGTGTAATTAATAACTTTCTTACTAAAGTGTGGTCAGTGGTTGTTGGGTAGTTGTCTCAGTGATTGGAAAGGTTATGAGGTCAAATCCCATGACTTTCAGTGTAACTTGGGCCCTTGGGAGGCAGTGAATATCTCCGAGCCAATTAAAAATGAGGTGCAGTGAGGTTTCAGTAATCAATCCCTCACTCGTGCACTGTTAACTATCCAGACTGCACTCACAATTAACATTATCAAAGTGTTTAGGGGTCCAAGCACCAACTCAGACTTAACATGTTCTATCAGTGGAAACTTCAAGAAAAGAAAGCTCTATGGGTCTAAAAAATACAATCCGAAAACATTTCAATAACATTCATGAAATAGATCCAAACAGATGGGGCCTGTGGAATTAATGCTGCGTTCGAGATGAAGTTATAACTCCATATCTGCAACCAGTAAAAGTCGCAGCCCCCTCAACTCATCAACATGAGGTAGTCTTCAACTGCCAGTTCCTTCCCTGTTTACGGAGTGATGTCTAATCAACATGGCCGCTCACACTGTGAACAGTGTAAAGTCCCCCTTCTCCACTTTTATTTTAGTTTATAGCAGTATTGGCTTTAGATTAGTTCATATACACACACAGTACTTGGTTAAATCTATAACATTGACCATAATAATCTCTGTTTTGAGAAAGTAATCATCAACATTAGCGTTTTCACTAACGTTAGCCGGCTAGCTTGTTTTTGTTAACGCTACTCTCTATTGTCTGCTGTTGTTGCTGTGCCGCAACTTCAGTCCAACATGCTACAAAACCAATAGCCACATTCTCACTCTGTAACTGTAAAAGTGCAGTTAGAGTAGCTTTTTACGAGCTTTACACTCTCACACAGAGCAAACATAAGACACACTGTCATGGAGGCGTCCATGTTTTTTTTTCCCCCCATTTCGCATGACGTCAAATGTTCCGAGGTTGAAATGACGTTACTCCAACTGGCAAATTCCCCCTTACAAGACACCACAGAGGCGGCATCATTCTGCAGTTAAAGAGGTTCCTGGCTACAAATAGTTTAAGAACCACTGACACTAAGCTTTGCATAAGGAACAGTAGTGAGGACTGAATTCAGAAAAACTGTGGTTAGAAAGTGCTCCAGAAACACCATCATCATCGTTACCCGCTGTTAGTCAAATGATTTAAACTGTACAAATTACGGCGCGTACTGAAACAACAAAAATACAGAAATAATTTTATTATATATTTTTTCCTTTTACACATACAGTACTGTGCAAAAGTCTCAGGCACATGCAAAGAAATGCTGTAGAGCAAAGATGCCTTCAAAAATAATGAAATTAAATTATTCTACGTTTTAAAAAAATACTATAAAGAGCAGTAAACAGTAATAAATGAAACAAAGTCAATATTTGGTGTGACGATCCTTTGCTTTAAAAAATAAAACAGTATTCTCAGGAGCAGTGTGTGCAGTTTTATAAGGAAATGAGCTGGAAGTGTTACTGAGCATCTTGCAGAAGCAGCCACAGTTCTTCTGGAGACTTTGACTGTCGACTCGCTTCTTATTTCTGCAGCGAAACCCAGCAGCCTTCATTATGTTTTTATCTGAAAAGTGTCTCTTATGGAATCTGCTGCTTTCTTTACTGACATACAAACATTTTTCTGTAACATTTCATTTTGTGCTGGAAAACTAATGTTTGGAATCTAAAATGTTTTTGTACTGAATCAATAATGTAGAAGTCAGAAAATAAAAATCTATAACAAACTTTGTACTAAAGAAAATAATATGCCTAAGACTTTTGTACAGTACTGTATATACAGCATGGAGTCGCTTCTCCGTCCTTCATCCTGACTAGTAAAATTTCCAGCTGAAAGAAATCGCTATGCATTGTGGTACTTAGATAGTGTCAAAGTTTGGAAGTTTCTGGATTTACAGTGCATTATGGGTTTAAAAAAAAAACTATACAGTTTACTATCCATGGAATATCATTTGTCCACTGGGAATTTGGGCAACACAATACAAAATGTCTGCATCCATATAGTGCACAAAATACAAAAAAGAAAAAAAATTTACTACGTTGTCTGAATAAAAGTATTAGGAGATTTTTCCTTTTTAAAGACAGACCCTAGTGAATTATGAGCAATAAAAGTTTATATATTAGTTGATTAAATCACCCAGTGCTATAATAACGTTTGTTACAATAGCTATTTTAGCTAAATTCACAATGAATCAATGGTAGTTCAGTTGTTCGGTTATTTAATGGATGATAAATACATTTTCACAGTTAGTCTCAGACCCATTTGGCCTTTTACAGGATGATTCTTGGCTATATTTGTTCCGGACTGTCCACAAAGAGTATTTTCCAACCCGTTTTAGCTCATTTACACAGGAAATGTAATTAATACACAGGGTTTAAGTGCTAATACATTTCAGAACAGTATTAAAATAAAACTCTTTAGACAAGAAAAGTTAAATAAGCAGAAATTAATTAATCTCAAGTAAAATTAAACCCAAACCTCAGCATCCAGTTCTTCACGAAAACTAGCATCCACGTGTATACATTAATAAATTTTGCAAAGCATAATAACAAAAATTAGCTTTCCTCTATAAACAGTTTTATGTGTAACAAAAACGACGGTTTCTCCAGTTTCTCCTGGACTTGTGCTGATATTTTGTTAAATCACACTATATTTTATTAAACACTTAAAAATATCGTCGCTACTCCTATGTTCTATTCTGAAGGCTGTTTTTTTTAAAGTGTCGAAGTATTATTTTCATGTCACCTTCTCAGTGACGAGAACGCCTTCACGAAATTCGTGCATGGTGAGAGACAATGCTTTAGAAAAAAATTAGACCATTATCATTAAGCACTTGTGCTTTTAGTGTTATTGCATCATAAAATATAAGAGCCAATCATGTTCCAATATGCAAATTAAGTCTAAGTTTTACTAGAGAAATGTACAGATGGAGGTGTATGTGTACAGTGTTCCTGTAATCTGAAATTTTTTTAATCTATAAAAGCTTAGGTACATTTTTCCGCCGTTTTTTTCTGTTTTTTGTGAAATCGCCACATCAAGAAATTTATTATTCAACATACAAAAAGTCTTCAAAACGAGTTTTGGGAATCCTCCATTCATCCCCCACCACCCGGAGTCTTTAGTTCGTAAAGGTAAAATACTGTATGTCCTCTGACATCACGACTCCTGTATCCTTCCGTAGCGCACAGAGAAAGCTATCAGTCGTCTGTACATAGCTGTGAGGAGCACGATGGCTGCCAGGACAATACCGCAGATCAGACTGAAGGCCCAGCGAGGACCCAAGATGGTGTAGACCTGAGAGACAAACACGGGGCCCAGGGTCCGAGCGCCGCTGCCTGAGGCCGTCAGCCAGCCCATATACACACCCTACACACACACACACACACACATTTATGGAAAGAGAGAAATGATTACTTTGCTCTGAAACACCATCAGAAGACTTAGACACTGGCTCCGTTTACATGCACATCAGATTCCGTGTAAGGCCTATATTCGGATTGCAGCCATATTCCAAATACGATGTTTATAAGCGTCCCGGCATCGGAATATTCCTGTATACATGGTTGTTGCAAGAATGCCCGAGTTGCCATAACTAAACACCTAGCCTATAGCTAAGCATCTGTTAGCACCCACAATTCCTTGTGGACTGAGCTGCACATATATCTCCTTTCAGTGGATTTTCTGAATAAGGTGTTTACATGCAAGTTTCCGATTAAAACAGGCGTATTCCAGGGATGGGAATCGGAATTTGGGGAATCAGAATATCATCTTAATCTGAATCAGACTGCAATCGGATTGTGGCATTTACGTGACTCAATACTAACTAGAATATTGCTAAATACTGATTAATATCGGAATACTGATGTGCATGTAAACGTTGCCACAGTTTGATTTTCATGCACTGAGCAAAAAAGCAACGATTTTAAATTCACTGAATCTGCATCATCATCATCATCATCTTCTTCATCATCACACCTGTGGTTTGGGTCCCAGGATCTTTGAGTACAGTGTGTAGGACATGACGTTGCAGGCGGGATAGCCCACTCCTATGAGGATATCAGACGTGAGGTATTGTGCCAGGTGGATGGCAGGAGTGAACTGGCACCAGATCTGATCCGCAGGGCATCCGGTCGGTTCCACGCTACTGTTAGAGCCCAGGGAACGCCCCAAAGCTGGCATGGAGTTGTTCTGAAGATCTGTGGAGGCCAGAAAGCAAAAATGAACGCATGGAGTGATGGTACAATGTACAAATCTGTGCAACGCAAAAACGGTTTCGAAATTATCCATTCATTTTACATTTATTTGTTTTAATAAGGCTATGGGTAAATAGGGTTAATGGATTGATGGACTTTATTGATCCCCAAGGGGAAATCTGGGAAATTTTTTGATCAGATATCAAAGTCATAGCCAGTTAATTACTGAAATACTAAAAAGTATTTTTTTTGTGATTTGTGTATTTTTTTAAAATTGCATTTATTTATGCAAATGTGGCTCTAATTAAATATGCCTCAATTTGAATACATAATGAAACAAAATCTCGAGTCTTTGGAGGAAGTTGAAATTAAAATGTTTATTTCAACGTGAAGACACTCTACAAATAAAGGGTTTTGCAGAATAGATATTATTACATTAAAACATTATATTTTAAATATTTAACACTTAGTTTTCTGTCATTGTTTAGTAAAGATCGAACACAACTCCAACAATGATCAACACTTCGAGAAATTCCTCGGGAATCTCGTTCAAATTACGAATAGGAATGAACGTGTAAAAATTCATGAATGCTATTAAATAAATCAATATTAAATAAATAAATGCTATTAAATAAATACATTTGAGAAGGAGAATAAATAGTAATGATTTCATGTTTCTACAGTAGTGTTTGAGAAGTCTAACTGGCATACATGGATACGCCGGGTTCCACGGGAAAGAAGCTTCTCAGGGATATATGGAACGGCGTGATTGTGCCAAATGGGCGGAGCTTAAAGCCTTAACTTAAAGATAATACATGACACACTGAAATAAACTTAATTAATTTAGTTATATTTTGACATTTTTTTGACTACAGTGTAAGAGAAAACGTATATGCAATGATAAAAATGATAGGTATGAATAAAATCATCATTTCTCTCTGTAGCATCTCAATTTATTAGACTAAATGAAGTGATTTTAAATGAAACTAATGACTGGCAGAATTCCTCACCTGCCCACTGAATCTTTGGATACTGGTTTCCCCAAGGTAGCAGGATAAAGAAGCCGATAAATATGACGGCTAGGCCGCCCAAGAGCACTGGACGATCTCCAAACCTGAATCAGAATCAGCTTTATTGCCAAGTACCGTGGGTTTACATGTACAAATATGCTCATAGTTGTTTACCGTATTAATAATCTTATTAAGAATATTAATAAGGTAAATAACTATGAGCATAAATATAGAGATATCAAAATTCAAAAGGAAGGGGGGAAAAAAAAGCATGACCTGCGTGATCCTGTTTAACTATAAAGCTGCTATTACTAAGAATTATAACATTTACGAGTAGTTAATCAGTAATTAAGCTTCTCTCGGGATTGTTCATGCTGAGTAATGATCATTCTTTCATAATACACATGAAGTAGCCTGTTGATGTTGAGTGAGGAGGAAAGAAATGAAAATGAAAAGCCGACTTGTCTGAACGCACGTTTAATCAGTGTGACTGAACAGTCTTTGGAAACAAAGTCAGAACATACCTCAGAGAGATCACCTTCACCACAAGGAACACTATAATGGACTCAAAGCCAATGGCCGCCAAAATGATCCCGTTGTACAGGACGGCTTCCTTCCTCGTCCACGCAAACATGTCCATCGATAAAGGAGTGGATATACTGCAGAGAAACACACAACAACAACAACAACACGATCGTATGTACATGATTATATTAAAAGTGTGTAAAACTGATTCTGGAACAGACTCAGAAGGACCAGGGGTTTCATTTATCAAATAACTTCTAAATTTGTGCGTAAGAACCACACAAGAAGACTGATATTCATCAGCTTTACGCAACAGTCATTCACAAATCCTACACACTCTAAACTCATGTGCTTGTGCACGGCCATACACTCATTTGCATAAAGAAACGCCCCCAAATCGCCATATATGGTAAACAATTGTCCTTTAAAATGCCAAGCAATCGGCACATGGCACTTATTTGGTTTATTTGCACTTATTTGTCGATTTTCTTCATATATGTGTGTGCGTGTGTGCGTGTGTGTGTGCGTATAATTCAAAAAAAAAAAAAAAAAAAAAAAAAAAAAAAAAAAAAGACTTTATTTTATGCTAAACACATTTTGTTAACAATCTTTGATTTGTTCCTACTGAACACATTTCTGCTTTTTGTTTGTGTGTGTGTGTGTGTGTGTTTTTTAATGATATCCAAATGATGTTACATTTCTGGTTAGAATAAGAGTAAAGATCTCACTCAGTATTTTTAATGTAATATTTAGACATTTTTTGTCATATGCAAATGAGGCTCTAATTAAACATTCATTTGTTAATTAATGAATTTAAAAAATGATAATGGTTGGCAGTGTCTGATGAAGGCAGCGAAGATATTCTCAGGGAATTTTGGCGGACGTGCAGTTATTGGAAAATAATCTACTTCGTTGTGGATTGTTTTCCTTTAGCAGAATGACACGGTGTGTTTTATTCCTCATACTGTAAATACACTGAGTGTATGCAAATGAGGCTCTAATTACATATTCATACATTTGAATAATTAATAAAACTAAAGATCTAGTGTTCGGATGAAGAGTCTATAGAGAAATGATTTTACAGAAAGGAGCATTTTTATAGTTTAATTAGAAAACAGCGTGTGCTTTTTTTTATATATATATTATTGTGTTTTTTATATTTTATATATTAATGTTTTTATATATTATTTTGCAGTAGAAAATTTAACCCAAATCCAACAATGTTCAATGTCTGATAACTTCTATATTTGATATAACTGTCTGTTTTAAATCTAATAAGTGATATTCAAATTATTTAACGATGTTTTTGGCTAGAATATGACCTTGAGTAAGGTCTCACTCATTGTTTCTATAATCTGTAATTTCACTGTAACACATGATGACAGATCTGTAAATCTGTCAACACTTTAGACGAGCTCTTACGTTTCAAACACAGCAAAAATGAAGAGGATGACGAAGAAAAGGATGTTGGATGTAAGCACTGCGACCTGGTCGATATTTCCTTCCACTTCCGGAGGCACGACTAGCTGCTCTGTAAAGATAAAAACAATACATTTTAATCACTAAGTCACGACAAATTCCTTCCTAAAGTCACGGTCAGATTTCAATACTCTTATAAACAGTCGAGTGCAACCCCATGGTTTATTTATTTATTTATTTATTTATTTTAATTAATAAAAAAAAATCCAAAATAAAAACGTAGGTGTATCCTGAAACAACATTGGCGAAATCAAGAGAAGAAACAGTCTGAAGAAATATTTTGCCGTAACCCTCTCAGTCACTCTCTCTCTAATTTATATATATATATATATATATATATATATATATATATATATATATGTATATATATATATATAAAACACACACACACATATATATACACAATACTGTGCAAAAGTCACCCTTTTTTTTTTTTAGTACAAACTTTTTTTTTATAGATGTTTGTTTTCTGACTTCTACATTATTGATTCAGTACAAAAATATTTTAGATTCCAAACATTAGTTTTCCAGCACAAAGTGAAATGTTACAGAAAAATGTTTGTATATCAGTAAAGAAAGCAGCAGATTCCATAAGAGACACTTTTCAGATAAAAACATAATGAAGGCTGCTGGGTTTCGCTGCAGAAATAAGAAGCGAGTCGACAGTCAAAGTCTCCAGAAGAACTGTGGCTGCTTCTGCAAGATGCTCAGTAACACTTCCAGCTCATTTCCTTATAAAACTGCACACACTGCACCTCAGATACTGTTTTATTTTAAAAAGCGAAGGATCGTCACACCAAATATTGACTTTGTTTCATTTATTACTGTTTACTGCTCTTTATAGTATTTTTTTAATGTAGAAACATTTAATTTTATTATTTTTGAAGGCATCTTTGCTCTACAGCACTTCTTTGCATGCGCCTGAGACTTTTGCACAGTACTGTATATATATATATATATTTATATATTGTAATAGACATATCGAAAATAATGGACAAAACATGACCCAAGTAATCAGACAGAGATAAAGAACAGAAGAAGAATGATCTCAGATATGGACGTGTGACTGAGGGAATCCTAAAGCTGACCACATTCTGGTTTCTGATTGGTCAGAAGGTGTTGATTAATTTCCTATAACTGCAGCTCTGACACTAACTCAGGTACAAATCCCAGGTTTATATTAACGCACTCCTTCTAATACACTATCGTTTCTATATTAACGACTCTTTAACAGGGACAGGTTCACAAGCACAATAGTGAAGTGTTTGTAAAGAGACATTTATTTAACATTTATGGAAGGAGTCTCCAGTGTCAGCGCTTTGTAACATGGGAAGGTCTTTTTTGCGGTTTTTCGGTAACATGATGAGCTGATTTTTTGTCTTATTAACTTCAAGAGAGAGAAAAAAAAAAGAGGCTGGTGAAGGGAACGAACGTTTATAGCTGCTATAAGGTAAGTGATAATGTAAGTGGAACCAACTGGTCTCTTGGATGTTCCACAACATTAAATGCAATTATAAATGGATAAAAAAATAATGACATAAAATGAAATTAAATGATTGGCAATTGTGTGAAAATAATCAACATTGGGGTGGTAACAGTAACTCCGCTTCATTACACCAGCCCATCACTGATTATTTTCCTTTAACAGCATGACATGGAGTGTTTTAGTCCTTACACATCACATTCAGAAAGGACGAAACAAACTTTTGAACACTTTTAAACATCCACTTGATTATTTGTGATATTAAAGAAGCATCTGCGAAACCTAACACTAAATGTCTTGTATTATAATTTATGTTAATTGTCTTAAAGAGACTTAAAGAGTCAACTGTATTAAAAAAATATGAGAAATAAATAAATCAAGTCCAACAATTCCACTCCTGTTGGAGTTCAATTACTCTGAAACACTTCTTCTAATCAAGTCTTGTATGGGATAAATGTTAAAAACAGGTCGAACTGTGTGTAGTTGCCGTAAATCAAACAGATACACTACCTTCTGAGACGTAGTTAATCGCTCTGATCTGGTTGCCGTGGTCATCTACACGATGCTCCCTGGAAGAAATAAATAAATAAAATAATTAATAAATAAATACATAAACAGAAAAAAGCATGTGCATGTGCGTAAGATTGAGAGGTTTTTATTAACAATCTTCACTGCGTTAACACGACTGTAATCAGAATAAATCTGCAGCAGTACCTCAGGACGATGATAACCAGCAGGATGTTGACGACGCCGAAGCAGGCAGCGAGCAGCGCCGGAGCCGTGTACATGTTAAACTTCAGGTAAATGACGTCCACGCTGAAGCCGCTCTCACCGATAAACGACAGACCTGCCTGAAGAGCTAGAAATACACACCATCCTTTTAAACTTCTCACAACCTACAGTACGCTTTTCATTCATTTAAAACGTGTCTCATACTACACGAGCCATCATGCCGTTTCCTGTTAAGGATTCAATACAAGAAAATAATCTCATAACCTTAATATTGATTAATCTGGAATCTCTTATTTGTATTGTGAAGGTTTTTTCGATAGATTTCGTGGTACCTGGGCCGAGGATGAAGCCCAGAGCCTGGCAGGCGCTCATGTTGGCCATGGCGCTGGTTCTCTCCTTCAGCGAGGTGGCTCCTGCTACGTACGACCTCACGACAGCTACGTTACCTGCAGGACATTCCACAGAGGTCAGTATCGAGCACACGGCATCAGTGACGCCGCAATTCTTCGCTTTCTCTTTACCTGCTCCAAATCCGACGAACGCTCGAGCCACGAGCATGTGGTATTTGTTGTGAGATGGAGGCAGGTACACGTAGGCGTAGTACATGTTAGCTGCAACGTTGATAACGATGGAACACACCAGCGGCTCCTTTCGAGGCCTGTGATTGGACCAAAGTCCAAACAGGGGCGACGCCACCATCTGTCCCAGGCTGTACGCAGCCACGACCCAACCCAGAAAACTAGCGTCTGCGCTGTCGTCGATCTAAAACCACAGCATAACGTAAAGTCCACCACGGTCTGACCCACACACTGATGAATTATAATGATATCTAATTCTGTTTAATGACAGCTAAGATTTAATCCCACACATTAGTTCCTCTCAAGCAAAGTGCAAAAGTTTGTATCCCCCACGGGCTCCGGAGTATTCCACTATTTTAAAATATTTTCTACAAAGATGAAATGTGGGCGTAACCACCAATAACACAACGATTAAAAAAAAATAAAGACAAAATCAACTAAAAGTTTTTAGAGAATATTTACATCTCAATGTAAAAAGGGAAATGAAAACTTTTCTAATTTTTGAGATCTTGAAAATAGACTATTTGTAATATTCATTCCAAAGTTCTTCAAAGACATTATTTATCTTAAATATATTTTGCTACATGTTTTGTTTAAACAGAAATGATATTTCCTACTCTTCTGCATTCTTGGCATCTTCACACTCCTCCTAAGGGTGTGCAAACTTTTGCACTCAGCTGTCTGATGTTATGATCAATAGCAAGTATTTTAAAAAAGAACCAATTTCACAAGAACAAACACCAAATGTTTTTTTTTTTTTTTTTACTTCGTCTTTTGTAAACACGTTAAATCTTATTAAGAATGAATCCGCCGTCATCGCACAGCGTCATCGCACAGCGTCATCGCACAGCGTCATCGCACAGCGTCATCGCACAGCATCATCGCACAGCGTCTTTACCTTCTGTAGATAAGGCCATATGGACGTGATGACGATTGTGAAACCTGGAGAGAATATTACATTCGTTAAAAAAACAGCACTAATATTTAAATATTTAAATTTATTATTGCTTACAAGCTTAATATCTTGAATTATAAGCAATATTCTGCAAAACAGCAGTAGCTTATGTTTATTATTTTTTTTAATCCCTCCCTGTTAACAGAGGCTGTGTTCAAAAATCACATACTATGCTCACTACACTACATGTTTAGGCAAAAGTTTTGGCACCCACGGTATACTTATATGTTTCTTTGCTTTTCTAAATCGCAGGTGAATATATTAACAGAGTCTGTGCATCGAACTAACTCTAATTCATTGTATTTTTAATTTTTTTTTCTCTCCCCATTCGGTCATGTGCTAATTCCCACCCACCAGCTAGCTGGTGAAGGCTAGCACATGCTTTCTCTGAGATACGTAAATCCAGCCAACCACTTCTTTTCAAACTGCTGCGTCGCAGGGGCGACGTAACACACTCAGAGGAAAGTGCTGCCCTCTTCCGCATACGTGAGCTCACAGATGCCTGTGATTGGCTAGCGTCGCTGTGATTGACAGAGGAGAGAGAGAGAGAGAGAGAGAGAGAGAGAGAGAGAACAAGCCCCTCTCACCCGGAAAGCATGACAAATGTTTGCTCTCTTGGACTCCTAGCTACGGACGGCTGTGGCATCATGATCTCGCAAACAATATGAACACGTTTGCGATATTTGCCAAGTGGAAAAGTTTCGGCACCCTGTCAGATACTTTACAGCTTTCACAGCCTCCAAATGTTTCTTATAACCTGCTAACAGTCTTTGTATTCTTGCTTTAGGAAGTTTTGCCCACTCTTCCTTGAAGAACGCTTCTAGCTCAGAAATATAAGAATCACAGAGTACATTATTTAGGAAAAAAAACAGATAACATGTTTTAAACAGATAAATATGAGGTGCACTATTCCCTTTTTTCTTTTGTTAAGCTAGTCTCTGGTTGAGACGCGAGGCGTGGCGTGGGATTCAACAGTAAATTCGTGCGAGTCGTAGCTTTTCCTAGCTACTTTGTTTATATTTTGGAAAACAAAATTAAGTAAACTTGTTAGAAAATATCACAATCCCATGCAGACATCTTTATTTATTCATGGCCTTGTGTGATGAAGTGAGGAGAATTCATGACAGCAAACAAGTTAAAATGTAGCAAAATCTGAAGAATTTACAAAAGTCTTTAAAGTTTATCTTCAATAAAAAAAATCTGAAACTAAATCTGGCCTCACTTCATTAAAAATCTTTTCATATGAATCAACTGAATAAAAAAAGAAGTCATAAAGGAGTTGAAATCATCACAGTTCATTAAAATATGCTTCAGAGATACTGGACTTTGGCATAAAAGGCATAAAGGAGGATCTTCACCCGTTAAAAAAAAAAAAAAAACTTGTGAGTGAGTCCGGAGCGGCCTATTCAGCTAAATCTGGATATAAATAAGAATATAAAGAGCACTAAGCAGATACAGATGGAGCATTACCCTACACCCTGAGTGTAAACTGGTGCAGTGGAATATATGCGTATAGAGCTGTTTCTGTTACAGTCATATAGGAGTTAATAAGATCAGGAATAAGTTGTCGCTCTCACCCACGCTGCTGAGGAACATGGTGAAGTACATGACCCTGATCGACCTCCACCGGCTCCTCTCCGCATCCTGTATGCTATAAGAAGTCATAACAAGACCAGACATTATTATTATTATTATTATTATTAACACTCATAACCTGCACACGACTTCTTAACGAAATGTAGATTAAGCCCAGATTACAAACACACCAACTCGATACTGATCTAATCCTGACTCCAGACACGTGAAGGCTTCCTCCAAGACGTGTCGTGTTCGTCCACATAACACACTCACAGCTTAAAACACGTCGTAAAGTACATTTCAAGCCAGTATCGGATTAACACCGTCACTCTGTATCACACTCTCGCACCTCTAACTCTAACATACGGATGAGAAAATCCAACAGCGAGTCGTTTTCCGCACATAATCAGTGAAGCATCCAAACAATGATTAGTTAATGATTTGTAATTTCCTCAGAGTTCACTCAGACTTTGAAGACACTGAGAGTCCACTTTTAGACGCCCTACACAAACAGATTTTTTTTAAAACACAGCTATAGTCATGATATAAAATTATTAGGCTGAAACTGAAAATACACTAGAATGATAATTCTGGATTTTGTTATAATTATTATTATTCATTTGCTAATTTGTACTGCTACACAAAAAGTTCTAATAAAATGTTGCTTTATGCTTTTTTGTTTTAACGCATTGCTTTTCATCTACACATAATTACATCACAAAAAAAAAAAAAAGTATTATTGTAATAAGATTTATTACTCCAGAAAATTGAGCGGAGTCTAAATTTAAAAATATAACCGAATATAAAACTTTGTAAAATTACAGTACGTTCATCTGTGAGTGTGTAATTATTATTATTAATTTGCTTATTTGTACACAAATTATAACAAACACAAATTGTAACAAATTGTATTTTTATTACAATAAAGTTCTAATAAAAATGTTGTTTTTTGCTTTTTTGTTTTAAAGCATTGCTTTTCATTAAAGCATAACTAAATAATAATAATAATAATAATAATAATAAAATTATTATTGTAATAAGATTTGTTTCTCCAGAAAATTGAGCTGACTCTAAATTAAAAATATAACCGAATATAAAACTTTGTAAAATTACAGTACGTTCATCTTCATCTGTGAGTGAGTAGCAGAAAAACCTACATTTTCAGGACCAAAATGTGAAACAGATCCTCAGTCTAGACGTCTCATGACATTTATCCGTCTCACTTTCACACGACTGTTGAGAGAACGACTGCTTCTGTGTGCTCTAATAAGAACGACGTTATCTCTGTTAACTAGAAATGGATAAAAATTTCCTTTAAATGAATAAAACCCTGTAATCACTGGCAAACTGCTGCGGTATAAGAGGAATAAAATACTCAGGGACGTGCTGTTGCAGGAAAATAATCATCTTTACTCTGTAAACAGTGACTCCGCCTCATCACACCGCCCTGTCGTTGATTACTTTCCTGTAACAGCACAACACCACAGTGTTTTATTCCTTACTGATGATATAGAGTGCTCTGTAAAGTCTTAAACATCCTGTTTATTTCTTAAATGCCGGATTTTTCCCTTGTGCACCAGTTTTCTGATGTTATTTCCACAATCAGTCATATGAAATGCTTTCAGGAGTAATGTTACTTCCTCTTATTTACTGTTGCTGTTGTTTCCTGTTAATCCTGACTGATGAAAAAGCAGAAAGAAAGCATTTTCAGTGTGTAAAACTTGTGTATAATTATCTCAATTCTCTTCACTCACCTGTCAGCATCTCCTTTGAGCAGAGGAGTACTTCCTTCAGACTCAACAAAAGACATGTTTCTGCTAAACAACTCTTTTGCTAGCAAACTGACTCTACTTATTTAGCTAGCTAGCTAATCAAATTAGCTTCCGATTTCATATTTGATGACCCAAACGTCGTTAAACTGTGACACAACCCCGTCATTTCAGCAGTCACACACCGTTTGGGTCGTTTTGCGTTATAAATTAACACCGAGTAGTCTGAAGTCCACCAATGTTATTGATTCAAAGCAACTTCCTCATGTGAAAACAGCAACGTTAGAGATATACTGAGGAAATGGCCGCCATATTGGCCGCTGTTGCTAGCTGCGTCAGCTCGTCCGCCATATTGGAAAGGGACAGATTCACTAATGAGATAATGCAAGTCTATGGAGAGATGCGTTTCTACTCTGATAAAATCAGCTGTAACTCATTTTATATTTTTAATCTACATTCACAACAGTTGCTTTATAGATTTATACATATCATATATATGTATACTGCTGATATTTAAATTGGGCCTAACTGCAAAATTGTCAAAAAAAAAAAAAAAAGTGATATATAGGTTGAATGTACATAAGGTCGAAAAAAAGTCCTCATAAGTCTGGATAAGTCCTGAGCAAGCCTTTTTTTGCTATCAATTTTATTAACTCTGCTCCTCTCATTATTAAATATAACTATAATAATTGAATTATATTCAAGATCACAAGCCAGTTATTCTTTTCAATCATACAAATTGACCGAACTGTCAACTAAAATTATGTAAAATCTAATTTATAAAATAATATATTAGTACTATTAGATTATATAAGTTTCATTTGCGATCAAACACGTTTATCCCAAAATGTGCATCATTAATTAATAAATTAACGAGCTCAAGCAGTGGAATTCGGCGCCATCTTGGAAAGGGCAAAGGAAGTAAACGCTTTTATTTTTCATAATTAAAGTCCAAACTGAAACGTTGATGTAGATTCCCTCTAGCCATCACAAAGCTTTAACATGTCTTCAAAAAAAGAAAAAACACTTTAAAAATATAGCAATTGAATTACAATAAAATAATATTAATTACATATTAAAAAATTAAATAAATAATTATTGTCTATTGCTCAAGGCATTGATTATTGATTAGATTTATTTAATTAAATTAATTGATTAAATCTGGAGCCAATAATGTAACATTTTCTAAATGTGATTAAATGTCATTAAAGCGATTTCCTTTTAACTGAAGCGCTTAAAAATACAGGAAAAAATACATAGCTAAAACATGACTTACACAAAAACTGCAATATATATGAACTAAGTATGAAAAGACACTGTGGCAGTAACAGCTCTTAACCACTAAATGTCGCTCCGCTCTACTAAATGTATTAATATTATTTGAACAATCTGATAAAGTATATTTATATTATATTTTCCAGCAGATACCATCAGTATTTTCCATATTTTTCAGAGTAAAATAATGAAAACAAAAATGAGAGAGCTTTATCACTTCAGAATAGATCATTCTGTAAACCACAACAACCTGCAGTTTGAAATTTGCACAGAAAATACAGGAACATAAATCATATGGTTCCCAAATGTGCATTACCTATTTATGAATAAAAAACTAACAATATTTAATTTAATATTTTTTAAAATACATTTATTGGCTTTTATGACTCTTCAGTGGTTAAAGTCTTGGGAACACTGTTGCTAAGCAACAATAATACTAACCAAGGCTAACCCTTTAGCTACTAGCTAGAAAGTAGCTTTTAAGCTTTTTATATAAAGAATGTAAAGTCAGAGAGATAGTGAAAACTAAATAAAACCATCAGAAATATTGACATTTCACTCAGAAATGTTGGTGAATTACTCAAACAAGGACTCTATACGACTAAAGTGACACTGTAATTCCATTTAGCATTAGCCGCTAACTGAACTCTGAAGGGTTCCGCCATATTGATAACGTCAGCATTACGTCACAACCTGTAAAACGAATTTTTATAATTTTAATTTTAATTTTTACAATTTACTAATAGCAGGAAAATGACAGAACTACATTCTATAAAGACATTAAAGTATAAACACTTCCATTAAATTCATTTTTAAAGAATTGTGTGCCATTCATTATAATTTTAATGGTTAATTGATAATTAATAATTTAACTGGTTTACTAGTTTATATTAGGCTTTTCTTGTTATTTAATTTAAATAAAAGTGATTATTAGTGCACTTGTAAATTTTAGAAATAAGAAAATGTAGTAAAATTGTAAAATAAATAAAACAGTGAATTCATAGATTTAAAAAATGGCAAATAAAATAAAAGCTTAGAGCTTACAAGAATTGATTAATTTTTTTAAAACAGATTATTGCTTATTATCATCATTCAGTGTTTTTATTAGCTCGATAATATTTTATGTTCCATAATATAATATTGTTCATAATGTTGTTCCATAATATAATATTGTTCAAAATAAAATAACATTTTCTAACATTTTTTGCTTAGTGCATCATTTCTTTGCTTTTCTTTGCTTTGTAAAAGTTTTCACGCTCTTCTTACAAAAACATGTATTCTGAAGGTATACAAATATAATATACTATAAATAGTTATTCATATTAAAAAATTGTCATAAACAGCCTCGATTAGATTGAGGAATAGTAAGTAATAGCACAGATAGTTTCACTTTTTTTTTTATTAAACAGTGAACTGAAACGTATTGGTTTATAGTTAACCAACACAATAAAAGCCCGGATAGAATAAAGATAAAGGTCATTTTAATGCCAGTGCTGTGATTCCGTAATGGATGAGCGGATATCAGGTTTGCAGCTGGGCAGATATGTCACGTGATCAGATGATCAGACTTTACTCAGATATTTTATGGCCGATTCCCAGTAGAGCTGCTATCAGCATAGCGAGCAAACAAATCACCCTACAGTATTAATTCTGAGTCACACTCAGAAAAAAAGGTGGCTCACAGATTTCATTTTCATTTATTATTTCTTTTACTGAAGAAGGTGCATATGGTGTAGCTTTAAGGCACATCAGGGGTCCTTAAGGTTCAGTTATGTACCTTAAATTATTTTAAAGCTACACTAT
This sequence comes from Pangasianodon hypophthalmus, assembly GCF_027358585.1. Lineage (NCBI taxonomy): Eukaryota > Metazoa > Chordata > Actinopteri > Siluriformes > Pangasiidae > Pangasianodon > Pangasianodon hypophthalmus. Next base: position 23,386,319 of record NC_069721.1, on the reverse strand, counting down.
ATTCACCTTTTCAGTTTAAAACTACATGCTAAAGGTACAAAAGATGCTCCCTTGGTGGGTTTGTAATGTTTTTGTAATGTTTTCTTTCCCTAATGCAACTACTAATACATTATGCAAAATATAAAATAATATTCCCCCAAATATTAAGGTGAATTTATTCAAATTAAAAAAAATAATAATAAAAAAAAAACTTTTCTCCCAAAATTTGGTTCTGTTAGTACTGTTTGTTTTCACGCTTTTTACTGTGTTATTTGGACTGTTTATATTATTTGAATTTGCAATGTAACATTTTGACTCTGATGCTGAGTCTGATTCTGACTCTGACTCTGATTCTGACTCTAATGCTGAGTCTGATGCTGACTCTGATGCTGAGTCTGATGCTGACTCTGATTCTGAGTCTGATGCTGAGTCTGATGCTGACTCTGATGCTGAGTCTGATTCTGACTCTAATGCTGAGTCTAATGCTGACTCTGATGCTGAGTCTGATGCTGACTCTGATTCCGAGTCTAATGCTGACTCTGATGCTGACTCTGATGCTGACTCTGATGCTGAGTCTGATTCTGACTCTGATTCTGACTCTGATGCTGAGTCTGATGCTGACTCTGATGCTGACTCTGATGCTGAGTCTGATTCTGACTCTGATTCTGACTCTGATTCTGACTCTGATGCTGAGTCTGATTCTGACTCTGATGCTGAGTCTGATTCTGTCTCTGATGCTGACTCTGATGCTGAGTCTGATTCTGACTCTGATTCTGGCTCTGATGCTGAGTCTGATGCTGACTCTGATTCTGACTCTGATGCTGAGTCTGATGCTGACTCTGATTCTGACTCTGATGCTGAGTCTGATGCTGACTCTGATGCTGACTCTGATTCTGACTCTGATGCTGAGTCTGATTCTGATGCTGATTGTGGTTTTGGAGAGAAGCAGCAATTCAATATATTCTGTAACACACACTGTATATTATCATGCATTACAGTATCACCTGCACATAAGATTTTATTACTGTTTATCTGATTTATGTTTTTCACTCTTTACTGCTCTGTATTGTACATTGTTTGACGAACGTTTCATTTCATTGTTTGGCGAGTTTGCTTTACAGATTTTTTCTTTCACGTGTACCTAAAACTTTTAATGAAAACTTTTAATGATACATTGATGTACTGTACATGGTGAAGCATTTTCCAATGTTTTTAATATGTTTTTATATATTTCTGTTGCATAACGGGGTCACAATCGCTAGTAAACCGAATATGATTACATTATTTAGAATGAACAGATAATGTGTAATGAATAGGAAAGTTTTTTTTTTTTTTTTTTGTCTATCCTTACTGGTTTGCTCCAGTAGCTTAACCTAAACACTGAACATTTAGAAAATGAAAAATAACTTTTTTCAGTGTTTCTGGAGGCATAGTGGTAGTTTTTTAATAAAAGAAAAATGGTTTTAGACCACGCCCACTTCTGATTCACATCCGAGTACAGATACAGATATAGATACTTGGAGCACAAATTAGATACACATACAGATACAGCATCATTGTGTTACATCCTGGGCGTTGTTCCCTGACTCCTGTGGTGTATCTGGCAGGTTGGTAAAGTCATCCAGGCTGCTGCAGAACTCTCTGAAGGAGGAAGTCATGATGAGCGATGTACATAAGAACCAAAAAGCGGGTGACGGTTTACCATTTCACAGAAGATTGGAAGCTTCTTGTGCACTGTTTTCACAGTTTCTTGTCACAGTTGACGTAGGAGTAGAAAATATAGACTTTTCACCCCTCCCTGAAAAAGAAGTGTTGCTGAAACTGTAAGTGAGGAAGAAGAATTCAGACTACAGGACTTTTTAACAACTGAGCGAATTGTGTTTTTTTATATCATGAAAGAAAGATTAATCATAATATAAAATAAAAGTTGCTACACAGAGTGATGGACGTTCCTCATAGCACTCCAGAGCATCCAGGTACGTCCTCTCATATACACATATACACACATATATATTTTTTTTTTTGAGAGAGAGAGAAAGAGAGAGAGTTTATTGGAGAATACAAATGTTTATGATTGCAGATATGGAATATAAGCTTGATAAAGGATCTGTCAGGCTGTGGATGCGCTTGGTTCTTCTCTTTATCACCATCATGGTAATTAAAGGACTTTTGATCACAAGTGCCAACTTTTGTAAGTCTGATATAAAACTGCATCTTATCTTATCTTATCTCTATACATAAATCTTGGCTCTTGTTCACAAAGACTGATACAGAGTCTGGATAATGCTGTGTTGAGTTTTAATGAAATGTCTAATTAATATAATATATAGAGCTGAATGCAAAGGTTTGCAGGCCTTACACAGAATATATTTATTTTTACCAACAAAATATTTAGTGTGTTCAGATTCACAAATGTTCCTTCATTAGCACAAGTAACACAAAAAGAAATGGTGAAGTAGCACATACTAAAATATTATTTTACCTCTTTATCCTTACAGTTGAGCTGAAATAATTGAAATCGTAGTGCGAACGTCTGCACGACTTTAGAGCAAAGTGAAAAAGACAAAATATTTTAATCAGCAAACAATTTAGTGTGTTTGGTTTCACAGAGTTTCCTTCATTATTACAAACAAAACAATTCAATTAAAAAAAAAAAAATCTAAATGATATTATTCCTTTCTGAATGTGCTATAAATATTACTTTATACGTTTATAACTTTTTTATAATAATTTTCAATTTTGGATGTTGCCTTATTGTTTTGGATTTCATTTTAAACCTCTTACTTATTTTCTTTTAGATAAAATATAAAATAGAGGAATGTTTTCTCCAGAACTATGGAGTGTCTGTTCTTCTGTAGGTGCAGCTATATAATAACGTTTTCTTTCTTTCTTTCTTTTTTTCTTTCTTTCTTTCTCTTTTATGCAGTGCTGAGGGTAAGTGCTGGAGAATCTGGAGAACTCAAAGCGAACCTAGTTTGTGTGAGTGACCAGAGCAGAGACAGAGAGAAATTACAGCTTCATGCAGAAATCCAGAGACTCACAACACTCCTGCACAACATCACTACAGGTACAAATGTCCGGTTTTCATTTTAATGTAAAAATAATGCTGTGCCATGTATCTCACACACGGTGAATGTGCAATACACAACAGAACCCAAAAATACATCATATACATAATCGGTATCTGTTCTGCTTTGTGTATTCACCCATCTGAACCATATTATATGTGAAATATATAATAAAATGTTTGTTACTGTATATAAAAAAACACAGCAATATGAATATTATAAAATATTTGACAATATATCATTAATACACACTCAGTCATCTGTTTATTGATCTAGACTTTAACAAAAAATGACTGTGAATGATCTTTTGAGCCGTATAGTTTTATTTTAACACTATTTGTCTTCTGTTTCAAAATTATTGGCACCCACATCATTAATACATAGTGAAGCCTTTTTTGAATCCTCAGCTTTAGTTGCTATATTTACTTTTTTTTTTTTTAATTATTATTTCCTACCACTTTAACAGTTCTTGTTTAGCAGGGTCAGTTTACAGTTTATAATGACAGACCATCTCATTTGCTCACACAGCCTTAGATAGTCTCTTTTCTTTTCTCTGGGGCATGTAGACTCTCGATGCCAGCTTTGCCCGAAGAGATGGCACAGGTTTATGGGTCACTGCTACTTCATCTCAGCAGGACTGGAGAAAGACCTTAAGTGGGCTGAGAGTGTGGAATACTGTGCTGAGCACAACGCCAGCCTCGCCATCATTCAGCAGGAAGCTGAGATGGTAAGAATGGATCAACAGGCTGATCAGCATTTGTGTTAGAGATCAGAAGAAACAACAGAGCGAGAGGAAAGGAGGATGAATTAGGTAGGACTCTTTAGTTAGACATTAGACATATGGACCATATTTGAGGCCGAAGTGTTTTTTACTGCATGTAACAGAACTGGCAAAACAAAATATAGAATAAAGATGCCAGAATTAAGTGATTTTTTAGCCATATTTTTTTATGTAATATTTATATTTTGTAAAGTTTTCCTCAGTAAAGTATCTGCATAGATAAGAAACTCTGGTCTCTGTGGCGTCCTCTGTAAATGCTCTGTAAATCGAATACAAAACTCATGATGTGGACCATCATCATCATCATCCAACCAATCAGGACAGGGAGGCATCTCAGTGGTCAATTCACCTGTCAATCATGTTTCCTGTTGATTCAGAAAGCTCTTCTACTAGCTTAATTATTAGTAAATAACAATAAACCATACATGCACAAAATGACTTCTAAACTATTCTAACTAATTTCTAAACTATTCAAAAGTTTTTCTGTAAAAAATGAGAGCAGGTCTTGATATTACAGGAGTTTATCCTCAGCGAGGTGAGCAGGTTTTCAGAGACGCCGTTTCTCTGGCTCGGCCTCACTGACGCACAGGTGGAAGGTGTGTGGACGTGGCAGGATGGAACACTGTTACAAAACAACAGATTGTAAGTATCTTTTAATTAAATATCCAACGTTTAGTCATTTGACATTTTTCTGAGATTAGGTTACTAATGTCATATTTTTTCCAATTATAAGTCTAAAAGCAGTATAGTTCCTTATATGGGTTATACCACAGCGTTGTAGTGGATAAATCACAGATTAAATTAATAGTCTTGTTCTAATACTTTATTTATAGTAACGACTCACACAGGGACTTGTGACAGATGATCTACATAATCTCAGCAGAATAATAAACAGATTAAGGAAAGGTGTAGTTATTTAGCAAACATATTTAGCATTTATGGAAGGAGTCTCCAGTGTCAGTAACAAGCAGTAAGTTTTCAGCCACGGGAAGGTCGTATTAACTTCGAGAGAGAGAGAGAAAAAAGAGAGGCTGGTGAGGGAACGACTGTTTATAGCTGCTATAACGTAAGTGAGAACAGGAACGAACTTGTTTTGTGAATAATCTACAATATTAAATGCAACTGTATACCTGTTGTGAGTTATTCCTTATATATGCTCAATTTCCTTATTCCTAACACATGCTGGGTGTGTGTGTGTGTGTGTGTGTGTGTGTGGGTGTGTTTAGCATAAAGGTGCAGTGGGACTCCGAGCACAGAGACTGCGCAGATCTGAGAGGGGAAGGAAGTGTGTTTGCGTCTGACTGCAAGTCCCATGGGCCCTGGCTGTGTGAGAAATCCATGGAGCTGCCAGAGATTTAAAGCTTTTCAATCAGCTCCAAAATTATTGGCACCCTCAAGAAAATGTTTAGACCATATAAATATGTGGTAAATATTAATATATAAATATCCTGAACAGAATATTTTACCAAAATGTGTTCCTGGGTTTCAAAGCCTTTGTCATTCCATAATTAATATTTGGTGAAACCTCCCCTGGAGAGAAGAACAGCACTGATGTCAAGCAATGATGGAGACACTTGTCAAGGTTCAAGATTCTTTATTTGTCACATACATATTACATACATGTGATGTATTAATGTAGTGAAATGTTTTTCCTTAGTGCCTCGTCCCACAGTGCAACAGTGATACACAATAAAACAGAATATAATAAAAGCAGAATATAATGAATAAAATGGAAAAATAAAATAGAATAGAATCTAGTAGACAAATATAGACATTATATGTAAAATATGTTCTGCAGCTTTTAGAGGAATGTAGTGTGCAAAAAATTGTCTCAGAGTGCAAGAGTGCAAGAGTTTTCGTTTGTCCATAGTGCAACTGTTTGTGTGTGTGTGTGTGTCTGTGTGTGAGGTAGAGTAATATGCAAACTTCTCAAGTGTCCTCATTCAGTAGATGGATTGCGTGAGCGTAGAAACTCCTTCTGAGCCTCTCTCTGTTGGTCCTCAGGATCCTGTAATGCTTCCCTGATGGGAGCACTGAGAAGATACTGTTTCCGGGGTGGTGAAGATCTTTTATGATTCTCCTGGGACTGGTCTTGCGTCGCTGGTTGTAGATGTATGTGATGCAGGAGAGAGAAGTCCTGATGGTCTTCTCCGCTGCCCTCACCACTCTGGACAGTACATTCCGGTCCTGTGCCCTGGTTCCTCCGAACCAGGTGGTGATGCTTGCTGTGAGAAGATGCTCCACAGCCCCAGTGTAGAAAGCCTTCAGCACCCTGTGAGAGACCCTGAACCTGGCCAGACATCGTAGATGGTAGAGACGCTGGTGCGCTCTTGTCGCTAAGCTTTTTGTGTGTAGTGCCTGAGAGGTCTTCTATGAGATGAACCCCAAGGTATTTGAAGCTGCTCACCCTCTTGACTATGGCCCCATTGATCAACAGGGGTTGTAGTTCCTCACCTGCTTCTTCCCGTAGTCAATAATCATCTCCTTAGTCTTGGTGACATTCTCGGACAAACTCTCAGATATTGTCTTGGATTGTGTTTGTCATGATAAAACATTGATTTTATGTCCCACAACCATTTCTCTGTCGATTTGGATGCGTGTTTGGACTCATTATCTTGTTAAAAGTTCCATATAACATCAACTCTTAACTTCCTGATAGATGCAACAATGTTTTTTGGGCTAAAATATCCTGGAACAAGCCACGAAACAGGCCCAAAGCATCAATGATCCACCTCCATGTAGTACTCCTGGAAGCTTTTCCTGATATGTAATCCATTTTTTCAACAAACGTGATGATCGTGTTCATGGCCAAAACGTTTGTTCACCTTTGTTCTCATATGACTACAGCAAACGATTCCAGTTGTGGTTCCAGTGCGATGTGATGAAGATAAGGAGCTCCATTTTGTGTCTTGCTCTCAAGAAGGACTTCTTTTTTTGCCTATTCAAATGAAGGGTGCCAATAATTCTGGAGTTGGCTGTAAGCATTAGTAAGTTTTGATGATTATCACATTGATATAGTTGCTTAGTGAGTTTAGACAGGTTTTCACATGTACTAACGTGAATAATGTATCTTAGGATCTATGTGAGTGTGTCTTTTTTTTTTTTTTTCTTTGTTTTTTAAAACCAGTACCAGTCAGGCTAAAGCCATGTGCTAAAATATTGGCTTCTGTTTTTTTTTTTCAATTGTCTGAGTAATAATGAAATAATGAAATCATAATCATAATAATGAAATCAATTCAGTGTCTAAAACACCATATTAGGTGTTAGATTAAACTTTACATCCACTTTAAAAGAAGTGAGAAGTGAAGAAGTGAAGGTAGTTTCTCTTTTGTCTTTCTTAAAAAAAGTAATTTTATTAAATTTGTGTAGTCTGAAAGATGTTTTTACATGTATAAATCTTATTACATGCCTTATTCTGACTTCATTAATCAATTAAATAAATATATTGACAAAAATACATTCACAATATGCATTAAAATGCTATTAATTGATAATAAAGCAAACAGATTTCTAATACAACAAACCTCCATGTGTTACTATCAGTTCTCGTCTGTTTACAATGATGTCCTCAATATGAAAAATATGATTTTTTAAAAATATTTTCGTAGATATGCTCACCCTGGTGCAACAATGTTCAATTTACCACATGAAGGCATAATAATTATAAAATAAAGTGCAGTCTAGCAGCAATCACGTTAATAAATGAACATAGACAGAAAGTCAGAAAGTATAGTGCATGCATATACAATATCTTAAGACAAACAGACATAAAAAATATTAAATAATGCTACTACATTGAAATCTATGCTGAATTAGGCACAGGCCAATAAAGTGTTCAGTGTTCGGTACAAGGAAAATAATTTACTCAGCGCTGTTGTCTACAGGACAGGATACCGTCATGACAGTCCTCCCGTCCAGTGGGGCGAAGAGCGGGTAGAGCTTCCCGCGGAAATGCCCCGTGAAGGTGTAGATGTGCGATTTGTTCTCCACGTTGTAGAAAGAGATCTGGCCCTCCTCGTAGTCGATGTATATTCCCATCTTCCTGGGCACCAGCGTGAGAGGCAGTGGCGTCTCGGGCTCTGTGCAGGCGTAGAATTGTCGTGTGCTCTTCCACAGTGTCCAGTAACCCTTCGAAGGCTTCATGGGGAAGCGGCCGTGTCTCTTAGAGGCCGCGGTGGTGACTCCGACTCTCCAGTAGCCGTTGTTTGCTAAATCCACTTCCCAGTAGCTGCGGCCTCTCGTGTAGCCCATCCAGCCCAGGACGCACGGCCAGCTGTCGAAGCGCTGCGGGCTGTACGGCCGGTCGGCTTCTTCCAGACCCTCCTGAACCTTCTTCTGATCATCAGAGAGCAGCAGCCAGGGGTGGGCTGTCAGCGGGTCGAGGGTAACTTCAACTGGGGCACGTAGAGAAGAGAGTGGAAGTTAGTATCTGGTTTAAATTATGTCAAGAAATTATAATTAATTTTCAAACTCTTTTCAGATATTATTGGCAGAAGCGTACCTGATGCGCTGGTGATCCAACTCCACACTAGAGAATACAAAACACAAAAGATTACTCAGATGAACGTACACACACACACACACACACACACAGCAGATATGCAAATCATAGCAGAGATTCAAATCATAACTCTTTCTGATTATTCTTAAGATACATAACTATTTACAATATCTGGTGCTGCGTATGGACACTTACCGGAGTTGGGGATGTATTGTTGTGTGCCTGTTTCAGAAAAAAAAAGAAACAGAAAGTCAGAAAGGGTTGAGGCAACTTCGGTTTCAACAGTTTTTGAAACAAAAACCATATATCTGAAGCGTAAAACTTTCACTAATCCCCCAGTGTGGCTAAGGGGTTGCTAAAGTGCTGCTAGCTGGTTGCTAAAGTGTTCCATGTGGCTGCTAGTGTGTTGACAGGTGGTTGCAATCGTATGTGAGGTGTTACTAAGGTTTTGTTAGCTGCCTGATAGTTGGTTTCTAATGTGGTTGCTAAGTGGTACTAGATAGTTTCTATGGAATCCCAGGTGGTTGCTATGGTGTTGCTAGGTGGTTGCTGTGTGATCTCAGACAGTTGCTAGAGTGTTGTGAAGTGGTTATAATGAAAGTCCAAGAACAGTGGTTAAACTCCATCAATCAGATCCAAACGTTCAGGTGAATCAACATTTTTCTAGAGCACTTTCATGTATTTTTGAGCCAGTTGTATTTGTAAATGATACTTTCAAATAATTTACAACACAGTGCTGTTGAATTCTGGGTTCTGATTGGTCAGAAGGTGTTGATTAATTTTCCATAACAGCAGCTCTGACAGTAGTGCAGCTGCAAATCACAAACATCGTTTCTATAGTAACAGCCCACATAAACGGATTAAAGAACGTGTGTAATCATTGATACGGTGAGATTTTCTGTGAAGAGATGTTTTATTACTTCTGGAAGGAGTCTCCAGTGTCAGCACTTTGTAACAGTCAGAGGTAAAGCTGTAAGTTTACGTTTTCTGACATCTTCAGGACAAGTAGTGGGTTGTTTTTTTTGGTTTTATTATCATCAAGGGAGAGAAAAAAGCAAATGATGTGTATGACTTGTTCTTTCATAAATGAAAATTGCTAGTATTAAACTATCGTGGTTAATTTTGGGTCGCGTGAATATCGCAAAATCTTCAGGAAAGTGTAAAAACTGGAATTCTTTAAATGTTACAACAGAAAGAGACGTTTATTGACTGAATTAAAACAACTGCCCCTGGACTTTCAGGTCCTGATTTTGGCGTGAAAGAGTTTTCTCAGTACAGAGAGAACGTTCATCTGTGGTAATTCCGTATACACACATTATTACGTGTTTGATAGAAAATTAAACGAAAGAATGCAGAAGTATTCCTTTTAATGATAAATCATCATAGTTAATATGAGAGTCTTGTGTTTTCTCACCTGCTGCCCAGGAGCGCTGCTTGGCCGAAAGCCACAGCTGAGAAACCACGTCCTGCATTAAAGAAAGAACACAAGAGCACATAAGAAACTTTTCCTCTGCTAACCTGCCTGACCATTTTTTTATTACACCCTTCAGTTACTGTTCCATAGTTATAAATGATCTGCGTGATTAACAGATCGTATATATACTATCGATTATCTTATATCATGCATCACAGAGGTCAAATGGTCGGTCTCGTATAAAACTCTTATTCAGCCTGAATCAGAAAGACTCAGCACTGAACTTCAACCGCTCTTTCCTAGTAATCAGGAGCAAGCTTATCTTATTCTTATCATACATAAAACCTGGCAAACATGTCTGTCATAAATCTCAAATAAATTTCACTCAACTTCCCCCTCTGCAAACAGCCATTCAGGTTATACGATTACACAAAGCCCATAGTGTATAACAATATACAGTTCTCTGGGTTCTGGGTGGAAGACAAGGAAAACGCACCTCCATTCTACAAGTTATCTATAAAAATAATCCAAAAAAAGGTAAAAAAAAAAAGAAAAAATTAAGTGTATCCTATAATAAAACAAGTAAAATAAAATAAAAAAGTAAGAAATAATATACACACTGTTTAAAAAAAACTTTTTTTTATTTTATTTATGTATTAACTGCTTACTTTTTATTTAAATTGTTAAGTTAAATTAAATGATCTATTATTTATTGAATTATTAATGATAAATTATTAAATTGTTTATTTGTTCATTCTTTATTTAATAAATAAAAAATTTAATTATAAATGATTTATTAATATTCCAATCCTTAAGGATACTTTTGTTGTTCAAATGAGAAATGGCTCTAAACAGAACTCTTTTTTAAAAGCTAAGAACCCATGAAGAACCTTTTTTTTTCTAAGATTGTACATATTAACAGACTAACTTTTATTTAAATCATTTAAATAAATAAAATTAGGTATTAAATGATTTATTTATTAATTACTGATTATTAAAATATAAGTTATTAATCATTAAATTGTTTATTTGTTATTTATTTATTTATTTTATTTAAATGATCTTATTTTATCTGAGAAAGTAAACTTTTAAACAGATATCATTTTTTATCTCTTTGTTTTTTTTTACATTATTAATATGTTGATACATTGAAAAAAAAATGATGTTAGCAAGTGAAAATATCTTGAATATGAGGGCATTTATCTAATATTTCTTTTATTATAAATCAAATATGAGATTATTCCTCATATTTTTTATATATTCCTAAAAATGTTTACATATTCCTCTTGTTTTTAGATCTTTTAAAAGTTTTTTCAAGCTTTAAATTTTCTTATTCTTACTTCTTGTAAGAAATAAACGCTTAAAATTAGAAAAAGTTGTGTGTCAATACTATTTCATGCTTCAAATGAGCAAAAATGTCTAGAAATGTGTTTAGTAATCTTATATTTGATTTATTTATTAATTTATTTATTGTTGATTAATTATTATTAATCTTATAATAGGAAATATTGGATGAATTCAACTATATTTGTTGCTAAGAATATACCAATTGTGGTGAAGTTTCATTTTCTTCAAAGGGAGCACAAACATTTGCATTCATGTGCAAATTGTTTAAAAAGCTCCTTTGCATTTCCCTAACTTGTTTTAAAACATTAAAATAAACTAGTATTAGTTAGTTGGTTAGTTTGATAACTTCATACTGTAACTGACTGTAAATAAAGAAGAGGACACTCGTTATCTGACCTTGCTGTCATCCTTCAGTAAGGACCAGGTGATGAACTCGAGCAGCGGCATCAAAGAAACGAGCCTCTTCTTCCTCAGACCGAGCAGACGAAGCATCTGCGCCAGCTCATCTCCCAGCATGCCGCAGCTCTGAGTGCAAGAAGAAGCCGATAAAGAGTTGGACTATCGCCAGCTTAAAGAAATAACAGCCTTGTTACGGCGTTTTGTAAAGCTGCCAAGTGCAATGGAGAGGAGTTTATTGATTAAATGTTGAGTAACTCAGTCTACAGGTTAAGGGTGTTTTTTTAGGTCATCTTTATTCTCGCTCACCTCTGAGACACTCTGCAGCTCTTTGGCCCACTCCATGACCCTCTGCTGCACCACTTCTCCATGCTCCTCCTTCTTCTGCTCTTTCTCACTGTGCTTGAACCTCTCCTGCAGCCACGGGCTCTCTTTAGATACCTAAAAGACATCAGGATAAGGTTTCATTCTTTGACATCAGCATCAGCATTATTTGCGTTTAAGAACTGTCAGAGTATTTTGGACTTTCTGTGAAATGAAGCGCAACAGCACCACTAACGTTCGTACGAAAAACACACAGAATGGTATGAAGACGTGAGAAACGAGGCTGGGGCTGATTTCTTTCTAACCCAGACTGTAAATAAATTAATGCAGCCAATCAGTGACAGTCATGTCAGGTGATCACACAGAGCAAAAGATTTGCTCTCCATTTGCCCTGATTGCCCTTATTTTTTCATCAAATGAGATAAGAAATTGTTATTTCATTATACTTGCATACAATGCAATCGTGGTGTAAGGAACTCGAACGAGGTGGATTATTTCCTCTGTCTTTAATTTTTTTTTCTTCAATATGCATTTGAAGAAGAAACGTAAAAAAGAAAAAAATAGACGTACTAAGCCACATTGCTCAATCAAACTACAAAGCATACAAAAGGAAAGATGACAGAACTGTAAGTTTAGTGTTTTTTTTTTTAAAGAAAGGATTACAGTTTTTCAGTGTACCATGTTTGAAACGAACACAGCATGAACCCTGTAGAGATTTATAGACTTTCCAGACTTTCCAGATAATAGTAATAACAGTCTATTAATAATTATTAATTTATTAATAATAGGTTAATAATCAAACTGTTGATAGATTTTAGACTTTAGCCTTCAGCACTTGGTCTGACCTGGTCGACGCTCTTGAGTTCATCAGCCCACTGCAGGATGAGTTTGCGGCTCTCCTCCAGACTGCGCTCGGTCCGAGGGTCTTCCTGACGATCTGACGAACATGAAGCACATTCCTCTCCACCGTCACTTCCCTTCTGCAGTCACAACACACATATCTGTACATTATTATGTTGTTATTGCTTCATTTTCTGGGAATGTGACGGTCTAACCTCACCATCTCTCTCTCTCTCTCTCTCTCTCTTTTCTCTGTTTTCCCACATATCTGTCTAAAATGTGCGTGAACTGTCAAGTATTCAGGATTTACAGAATTACATAGGTTTAATCTAAAGAGATAACCTCTTTTCATAATCAGCATTTTATACAACCACCTGGTCATAAATCAGTGCAAAGTGTCTCCACCGAGACAGTTTATCAGGCCCCAATAAACAGTGCAGGTGCTAGATTGCACGCAAGCAATAAATTATACACTCTCATAATGAAACTGATTTAATCTTACAACTGCATTATTAAAATAATGACAAATATTATAGAAATGCCTTACAGTCTAGCTCAGCTTTATCAGGAATTTTATTTACACGTACTGTTATTAGTGTTCAGAGTATTTTACAGATATTAACAGTTCGTAGTAAATATTTCAGGTTTCAAATTTAACATAGTACAGGACACGCTGTTATAGGAAAATAATCAACGATAGCACCAGGCTCTTATGACCCCAGTGTTCATTATTTTCCAATAACAACACATCCCACAGTGTTTTATTTCTCTTTCTATCAATCAAAGCAACTTGCCAATTATTACTCACTTCAAATTTTATTTAAGAAAGACAAAAATGTCATGTTTTTTATCCATTTATAATTATATGTTGTGGAACATCCGCAAAACAACTGTTATAGCAGCAACTCTGTCTTTCCTGTGGTGGAAAATTAAAACGTACAGCTTTGTAATCACCTGAAATTGGAGACTCCTTCCAATAAACATCTCCTTAGAGAAAACTTCACTATATCAGTGATTAAATGTTTGTCTTTATTAAATAACAGCACATTTTTTTTTTTTTTTACATTTGTTTATTATCAGACTAAGTCCCTGTGAGTGAGCTGTTACTATAGAAACAGTATCATATTACTCCTGACCAATCAGAATCGAGAATTCAAAAGCGCTGTGGTGTGGTACGATTTAAACACCTTACTGTCACTGAGGAAACAAGAAACCGAAACAATACGAAGCAAATTAAAACCCTGTATTGGATTTATTACAGTATTAATGGCCAAATATCGATGATTGTTATCCAGCTGTCAAAAGTTACCCCATAATAAATTTCTATTATATTGATATACCTAAAAATTCTCGAGAGATACATTATACCTCCCAAATATGTCCTCTACCTAATGATTCAACCTAAATAGAAAATTAAAATACTCATAACTACTGACATACAGTAGATTATAATCCAGCATTAGTGTAAATATAGAGCGTAAATGAAGAACAAAATGAAGAAGACGAAGATATTTATCATTTATAGCAACAGGAAATTTAGTGTGCTTTGGTTTCGGGGATGTTTCTTTATTATCAAAAAATTAAAGTTTTAGATTTTTCCTTTCTAAATGTTATATAAATATTCATTAATGACTTTTTCCATTATACAGTAACTGCCTGTTTTATGTCCTCTGAGCATTTTTGTTTTTCTCAGCCAGAAGCCATGAGGAATGCAAAGCTTTGTATGTTTTTAGTCTATTTTGTAAGGTTTTAGTCTCTGACTAATGTTCCTAGGTAACCTTTATGGACATGTATGATCTTAGAGCTGTCATTTAGGGAGCTCCTGTTGGAGCCATACCCTTGTGGCACCAGCTCAATCAGTGAAATAAGGAAATAAGGAAGTGAGTGAAGGGAAAACCCCAGTGATGCAAGATCAGCACAAATCATGTATATTTATCTGTTTATTGCTTTACATCACCTCAGGCTCCAAGTCTGTACTGTAATATTTCCTGGAATTATAACTACCAGAGAAAAGAAAAAGAAAGTTATTCCCCAGGGTTTCTTTTTCTGTCTCACCTTACAGACTTGTGCCACCTGTAACTTCCAGTTGTTGAGAAAGTTGATGCACTCCTGCAGGCTGCGGAGGTCTTTCAGGCTCTGCTGATGATGTCTCTGCTACAGGGAATGCAGACACAGACGTGAAAGAGAAGCCGTTAATATATATATTTAATATTTAATTCTTGCAAGGAAATATATTAACTTCAGGGATATAATAAACAAAGCCAGATATATTGACATTACATCACATATATATGTATGATTTTATATGCATTAGTAGACATCCTTTATCTATCTTGTTACTAAAGCAGAGTCACTCACTACTACACAACATGCTCTTAATTTTGTTTTTAATTTTAAAATCTGTTTTTTGTTTCCACATATACATTATATCTGATCTAACTCATTCTAAACCAGAGATCACAGACTCCGTGCAATACTTTTTATAGATCTGAACAAGACCTTTACCAGCGCTTACAGAACCATCAACCCACTGCGGTACTATAACAAGCCCCTGGGACCACAAACCTCCTTTGGGACTTCTGTGGAGCTCCTGAAGTATATTTCCAGATCTACAGGGTGCCACAGTCCCACTACAGAACCCCATACAGAACCACAGACCTTGTGCAGTACCTTTACAAGTGTCTCCAGTGAGACCCTGCAGTGCATTTACTGACCCCTTTGGGAACACAGTCCCCATGCAGTAACTTTCTGAATGTCTAGGGCACCATGTATCTTCTGTAGTACCATAACAGACCCCTATGAGGCCAATCATCTCCTGCATTACATCAAAGTACCTCCATGAGACCACATACCCTATAAAATTACTTTCAAGATCCCTAGGTTACCACAGTCCCCCTGCAGTACATTTAGAAACACCAACAGCACCTTAACAGACACCTATGGGACCATAAACGCCTGAAGTACCCTAATAGACTCCTACAGGACTACAGTCCACCTGCATTACCTATACAAGCCACTATGGGACCACTGAGTCACTGCAGTATCTTAACAGGACGACAGACCTACTGAAGTATCGTTTCAGTCCCCCTTCGGGACCTTTAGAAATCCCACTGAGCTCCTGCAGTGCCTTAAAGGACATCTATGATCACCACATACTCTGTAAAGTACCTTTCCAGATCTTTACGTTACCACAGTTCCTTTAGAAACCTCTACATTAACTTAACAAACACCTATGAGGCCTCAATCGCCCTGAAGCACCCTTCTAGACCCCTTTGGGACCACAGATCTCCATGCAGCACCATTACGGACTCCTACAAGACTACGTCCCCCTGCAGTACCTTTGAGGGCCTCCCGTGATCAGAAACACATCTTGACCAGTGGAAAGAGAAAACAGGGTCTTGGTGTTTACCTGCGAGCGTGAAGAGGTGCTCTTGCTGCTCTTGAAAGGGCTGCTGGGAGCTGAGCTGTGAACCTGCACCGTTTCTTCCGGAAGATTCCAGCGCACTGCTCCGATCGAGTGGCTCTGTCCCTCCAAGTTGGCCACATGATTCACTACTACCATGGACAGAATTATTATTATTATTATTATTACATTTTATTTTGCGTGTGTATTTGAGTTATTCGGATGAGCAAACTAATCAGGGATGCCACTGCGGGGAGGAAAGATAAAACACACTATCCAGGACCCCTAGATAAGGGGAGATCCATTTTTAATCTAGACAGATACAAGATGCACAGGACTGAGGAATATGTGGAATGTCACTGATGCTAATGCTAACAGCTAAACAGTGTATTGTTCGACTCTTCACCCTGTTAATGAGAACTAACTATATCCAGAGATTATCCAGAGATGAGATTATCCAGAGATGAGATTATCCAGTGGTAATACACATACTTAATACATACATATTTATATACATATATTAATACACATACATATACACATATAAATATATAACCCATATTACATATGATATTGTGTAATATAAATATAACAGAAAACTCGTGTACATACGCCGTGATTTGTCTTTAAGAATCCCCTTCATATTGTGCAATGTTACAAGTTCTCCTGAAATAAATAAACAACAAAAAAAAATTTAAATCCAAAATATACATCTTCTACACATATATTATACATATGATAAAAAAAAACAAACAAAAAAAAACAAATGATACATATTCACTATTTGTAATAATTTCATCATTAAATATCAGATAATATATCAACTCTTCCTTGTTTATGAAATATTGTTCACTTTGTTTTTGCGTAAGTATGAGAAATGGAAACCCCAGCAGGACTCACCTTTGCTGCGTGATGAGGCAGGAGCTGTGTCAGGAGGAGGAGGCAGGAGAGAAAGAGTGAGCGATCTCTCTCGTCTCACGCTTTTGTCTCCGTACAGTGCTGTGTGAACTCTGGACCTGTTTTATAACCCCAGTTTATATGACTGAGAAAATTTCACCCACTTTACTTATCTAAGGTGTCATAAGTGTCACAGGGCTGGCAGACCATAACGTATGGGTTTACAGGAAAGGCCAAGTGGCCATTCCCATAACCTGGAGTTGTAAAAAAACTGTAAGCCAGCTCTGAATAGGTCTAGCACCAGCAGAACCGAGCGCTCATCTAAAGCTAAAGAAAAGAAAAAGTTCACTAAAGCAAAATTTCTGACTATAAAATGATTAATGGAGAAAAATGACTTTTTTCTGAACACGACTCCAGATAAATAGAGACAAATCAAGTGAAGCAAATCCTCCTATACAGAATTTTTGGATAACTCAAAATGTGAAATATATAATTTACATATTATATATTATATAAGATAATCAATTTACAGATTAATATTTGTCATAAAACCATATACATCATGCTTTCATATATATATATATATATATATATATATATATATATAAAAACAAACCTATACATAAAACCATATGCATTGGCATACTGGCATTATCATGTAATCATGACTATACTGTACATTATACGGCCAATTTCAGAATTATTGGCACCCTTTATAAAAACGAGCAAAACCTTTTCAGCAAAACTATCAGCATTCTCACAACTAACACTTAGGGAAGCTCTGAACATCTTGGTGCAAAGTTTAACAACGTTAGAGATGCTTGTAGATAATCCAAACAGTTAAATCTCCTTTATATTAATACATTTGGCCACATGGACGTCCTCTTCAATTCATGCCACAGGGTTTCTCATCTGAACTGGGTGCAAATCTGACACTGTAGACATTGTAAAAATAACTGTGTCCTTCTTGCCAGACTGAAAAAAAATGTGTGCAATGTTTATAATGATGTCAATAACCATTATCATATTATTATCATGTAGATTACATTTAAAATGCTCTCCCCCACTTACTGTAAACGTCCTTGACAAGAATAAAGCAAGTGAGGAAAACTTTAATCGCATGAACCAAAAGGTGGTTTCTGGAGTAATGAATGCAATTAACTGCAATGTAGCGCTGGTGTGATCTTTGCTCTAGTTTCTCTCTTTAGATGAAACTTACACGAAACATTTCCAGGAAATTTAGATATTTAGTAAGCTGGGATCATTTTTACTACACTAGTTTTCTTATCTGTCTTAATAATGCATTTGAAAGTATTTTATTGCAATATATTTAAAAATAAATGTCCTTAATAAGTGTATCCTACACACACACACACACACACACACACACACAAAGGAGAATTCGAAGGTCCCATATTACTTATACAGCTTATACATGTTGAAGATATATACATATACATATAATATATATTTTATAAAATAATATCTACTATCTTCTTGGGTTTTTTTTTTTCATTTTGTTTGTTTTTTTTTACACAGAAAGCTCAGACGTGTTGTATCAGATCGTACAAAACCAGACCCGGCCAAAGTACAGCAGATTTTCAGCTTATTACGTAGAACAGTTGTGTGTCTCACTCTGTGTCAGTGTCTCTCGCCCTGACTCACCTGAAGACATCTGGCAGAACAAAAAATGTCGTGAGATTGAACTATTCATTCACATGAACCCCACCCCATTCTCAAACACACAATGGATCGTTTATATGTTTCTATGGTAACAACGTGATCTAAACCTAATAATAAACAGATTAAAAATGAGCAAGACAAACATATAATTGTTGATATGGTGAAGTAAAAAAATGGCAACATCTACACTTCAATCACATCTTGGTTGCTTCATTGCAAATTCATTGATGTGGTGTACAGAGGCAAAATTACCAAAATTATGTCACTGTCCAAATACTTATGGACCTGACTGTATATTAATACACTCGTTTGAATACATTATCGTTTCTATGGTAACAGTTTACAAGGGGACTTGTATGGCAAACACTCAACATTAAACGGATTAAAATTGTGTTTAATTGTTGATATGGCGATGTTTTCTGTAAGAAGATGTTTATTTAATATTTATGGAAGGAGTCTCCAGTGTCAGCGCTCTGTAACAGTCAGAGGTAAAGCTGTAACTTTATGTTCTCAGACATCTTCAGGACAGAGGAGTTTACACTTTGTGCTTTCTCAGTTTTGTGGAAATGGCATTAAACATGACTATAAATGGGTAAAAGTACAATGTGTCATTCTTTAAAAAATAAATAGAAAAATGTTGGCAAATCAGGGCATGCTGTTATTGGAAAATAATCAACTCTGGGATGGTAACAGTAACTCTGCTTCATTTTCACACTGTTGTTGATTATTTTCCTATAAGAGCACAACACAGTGTTTTATTCTTCAGTTATTATTTTCACATAAATTCAAGGTTATCTGTAGTTTAGGTTAGTTTTTTTTTTTATTTAGCTTTTGTATAAAGCCTTTAGCAGGTTTGTCTCGCACCTCCAGGGTTGGGGGTTTGATTCCTGTCTCCGCTCCTTGTGCGCAGAGTTTGTATGTTCTCCCTGTGCTTTGGGGTTTCCTGCCCCAGTCCAAAGACATGCATTGCAGGTTGACTGGCATCTGTAAATTGTCATTAGTGTGTGAATGAGTGTGTGTGTGTGTGTGTGATTATGCCCTGCAATAGGTTGGCACCCCGTCCAGGGCGTCCCCCGCCTTGTGCCCCGAGTCCCCTGGGATAGACTCCAGCCTCTCCCACGACCCTGTGTAAGATAAGCAGTACAGAGAATGGATGCCTTCATATGTGCATCCTCTCAGGAGAAAGTGAAGAAAACATCACATTTAGTGCGTAAGTATAAGTTTCATAAGTTTCACTTATGATTTGTTCATTATCGAAAATATCAAAATGTGTCAAATTGTTTACGTAAACATATTAATAGTGAAAAAATATCTCCTACATGTGATATAGATGTTCTTTAATATTCTGTTGTCCCTTTCTTTAATAACCTTTGTCTTTGTAACTGCCTCTAGCCTGATTTTCCCGTCTTCCGACTAGCTTTCCCTTAACATTCTTCATGTCTTCTTCAGATTAGGCCTGAAGACTGAGAAGGTCAGGGCAGTACAGTTCTGTGCGAAAGGCAAGGCGACATGACGGCTCGAGGTTCTTTCACAACAGTACGAGAAATTCTGTAAAGAATACAATCATACACAGTTTCTGAACATCAAAAAATACTATAAATGGCACTGAAAAACACACTGTAAAAATTTCAGTAATTCTTAAAATAAAATATGATGTTCAAACCAGAATAATATTTTACTGTAAACTTTACTGTAAAACAAGGTGACAAAAATATTTACAGCAAATGAACCTCATCTGACTAACAATTTTTAAATATATAATTTATCATTCTAGGTTTTGATTTAAAAAAAAAAAGTAGGTTCAATTATTTTAGCAAAGCAGATTAAATGTGACAAGTTTAAACTGGCACTAAAGTTGACCAAGGCTGAGTAATGTTAGCCTAGCTACAAAAGGTAACTAGCATTTGCTAGTTAACGTGATATTTTAAATAGATAAATGCTTCCTTTATGGTTTTTTTTAGCTTCTTGTGGTATTCAGATCTGTGGCACACTGAATCTGTCACTGTTCTCATTGTTCATTTTATCATTAATTATAAAATTTATATTTATTATATTTATCTTTAATTTGAGCTGTTTTTATTGTGTAATCTCTCGTTTTCACAGTTATGTATTATGTAATCTTTCATGTAGAAGTTTTTATTGTGTAATCATCTTTCTTATGTAATCATTCATTTTAGCTCTATTTCTTGTGTAATTATTAATTTCAACATTTTTTGTGTAATCTTTCATTTTATAATTTTTTTTAATTGTGTAGTTTTTTGTTTTATAAATTGTTTATTGTGTGATTTTTCATTTCAGCTGTTTTTATTGTGTAATAATTTAGTAGCCTTATATTTGTTCTTATGTGAACTGAAATAAATTGATTGCTTTTATAAATACATTTTTATCAGATTGTTTTGTTAATTTTGTTCATTTTTGTTGTGTTTTAAGTTAAGAGGTGTGTATTTGGCACCAAAAGATTTTGAATAACAGCACCTGTAAAATTGCACCAGTGGTAAAGTACGTATGCTCTTACTGTAAATAAACACTCCAGGAAAAATGATGCAAATGTTAATTAAAGCAACTGTGCTGTCAGGAAGTTACTATAAATTTATGAGGTTTTTTTTTTACACTGCAGTAAAAAATTTAATTATTTGACTTGTCTTTAAAACTGCATTTATTTTCTCAGGTACACTGGGAATCCTGGGGGACTCGAAAACTTTACAATATTCAAACAGTTCAACCTAAATTGTAAAAATAAAGCTACGTTTTCCTCCTTTCACTCAGAAATTATGTGGAATGTAAACTTTTGCACACAAGTGAATTTTTAGATTCAGTTAAATTTTTTCTTAGAGAGGAACTAGAGAATAAACATTACACATTGTTGTAACATCACTGAAATAATCACATGCTTTCTTCCTGATATTTTTCACACTAAACTAGAACACAAATCAGGCACAAGCGACATGGAAAAGGCAAACAATTTATTCATTTAAATGAAATCTGTTATTTAAATTTAATTTAAAAATTTTAAAAAGTTTAGATTTAATCTGTTAGAACAAAACAATCCGAACAAATCCGAGTAACGCCCTCAAACTCATTTACCTTGTATTTATTAAATATGTCTGCTTTAATGTATATTTTATGCAGATATTTTATATGTCAATTTCATAATTTTAGATGTGTATTCATTATATTTTTGTATTTTTTAATCATTTTCTTGTAGTTGTCTCATGGAAAGAAGATGGAGGCAGATACAAGTGCAGATGATTTATTATGCAAAGAGCAAACAAAACAACCAAAAATGTGAAATCAAGAACCATAAACATGAGCTGTGGATACGAGGCAAGAGACATACAGACTAAAAGCGATCATAAAACACACGTGACAACAAGCGACAGCTAGTACAAAAGCTTGACGCTGAGATGCTGAAAGACTGGAACTTATATATTGGTGCTAAACAAGGTGTAAAGAGATACAGGTGAGAGTGATCAGTGAGACGTGTGACGTGCTGGGGCTGATGGGTAGTGTAGTTCTGCGCACATTGGCACTACACATCACGACAAGTTGTTTTTTTTCTTGTTGGTAATTTATTTTAAAGATTTAAATTTAAATACAGCTAATTGTGGTTAAAAAAAAACAAAGGTTAAAAGCATGATTAAGGAAAGCAGCCTTTGCATCCAGCATGGAGATGTACAACATAATATACAACATAATACCCAATTTACCTCTGAACCTCCAGAGTTATTTACCTTCGAACCTCCCAATTTACCTCTGAACCTCCAGAGTTATTTACCTCCAAACCTCCCAATTTACCTCTGAACCTCCAGAGTTATTTACCTCCAAACCTCCCAATTTACCTCTGAACCTCCAGAGTTATTTACCTCCAAACCTCCCAATTTACCTCTGAACCTCCAGAGTTATTTACCTCCAAACCTCCCAATTTACCTCTGAACCTCCAGAGTTATTTACCTCCAAACCTCCCAATTTACCTCTGAACCTCCAGAGTTATTCACCTCCGAACCTCCCAATTTACCTCTGAACCTCCAGAGTTATTTACCTTCGAACCTCCCAATTTACCTCTGAACCTCCAGAGTTATTTACCTCCAAACCTCCCAATTTACCTCTGAACCGCCAGAGTTATTTACCTCCAAACCTCCCAATTTACCTCTGAACCTCCAGAGTTATTCACCTCCAAACCTCCCAATTTACCTCTGAACCTCCAGAGTTATTTACCTTCGAACCTCCCAATTTACCTCTGAACCTCCAGAGTTATTTACCTCCAAACCTCCCAATTTACCTCTGAACCTCCAGAGTTATTTACCTCCAAACCTCCCAATTTACCTCTGAACCTCCAGAGTTATTCACCTCCAAACCTCCCAATTTACCTCTGAACCTCCAGAGTTATTCACCTCCAAACCTCCCAATTTACCTCTGAACCTCCAGAGTTATTCACCTTCGAACCTCCCAATTTACCTCTGAACCTCCAGAGTTATTTACCTCCAAACCTCCCAATTTACCTCTGAACCGCCAGAGTTATTTACCTTCGAACCTCCCAATTTACCTCTGAACCTCCAGAGTTATTCACCCCCAAACCTCCCAATTTACCTCTGAACCTCCAGAGTTATTTACCTTCGAACCTCCCAATTTACCTCTGAACCTCCAGAGTTATTCACCTCCAAACCTCCCAATTTACCTCTGAACCTCCAGAGTTATTCACCTCCAAACCTCCCAATTTACCTCTGAACCTCCAGAGTTATTCACCTCCAAACCTCCCAATTTACCTCTGAACCTCCAGAGTTATTCACCTTTGAACCTCCCAATTTACCTCTGAACCTCCAGAGTTATTTACCTCCAAACCTCCCAATTTACCTCTGAACCGCCAGAGTTATTTACCTCCAAACCTCCCAATTTACCTCTGAACCTCCAGAGTTATTCACCTCCAAACCTCCCAATTTACCTCTGAACCTCCAGAGTTATTTACCTTCGAACCTCCCAATTTACCTCTGAACCTCCAGAGTTATTTACCTCCAAACCTCCCAATTTACCTCTGAACCTCCAGAGTTATTTACCTCCAAACCTCCCAATTTACCTCTGAACCTCCAGAGTTATTTACCTCCAAACCTCCCAATTTACCTCTGAACCTCCAGAGTTATTTACCTTCGAACCTCCCAATTTACCTCTGAACCTCCAGAGTTATTTACCTCCAAACCTCCCAATTTACCTCTGAACCTCCAGAGTTATTTACCTCCAAACCTCCCAATTTACCTCTGAACCTCCAGAGTTATTTACCTCCAAACCTCCCAATTTACCTCTGAACCTCCAGAGTTATTCACCTCCAAACCTCCCAATTTACCTCTGAACCTCCAGAGTTATTTACCTCCAAACCTCCCAATTTTCCTCTGAACCTCCAGAGTTATTTACCTCCAAACCTCCCAATTTTCCTCTGAACCTCCAGAGTTATTTACCTTCGAACCTCCCAATTTTCCTCTGAACCTCCAGCGAAACGATCACCTCGTAATCTCTTCATAAACAACATTATCAAGACCATACATCAAGGCCATACATCTCCACGGAGAGATGTTTTCCCTCCGTCCCTCAGCAACAGTTATTGCACATATATGACTGTTTACATAAGATCATGATAATCTCATGTTAAACTCTGACGCCAACCTTATCCATTAGATTACCGGCCCACAGATAAATCTGCTGCTCCGTATCTCTCTGAGGAAAAACTAATCAAAAAGACAATAACAACCACCAAGTTTTGCTCCACTGTGACTTTTATTGCTTTGCTGTCAATTTAGCACAGTAAACGGATTATTAACAAACAAAACGTGTAAAAAAAAAAAAAAGACAGTCTATAATTTTTGTTAAACATCATATTGGCCTGAATACTGGTAAAGAACACCGATCTCATCACTGGCAGTTGGTTTTGTTTATGAGTGAGTTTGGTCTTGCACAAAATTGAAAAAAGGAAAATAAATTCTACTCTACTGAAGAATCGCCTTTTAAAAACCCACTAAACAGATCGTATATGTATCTAATCCTTATTTAAAAAAACATTTCTACTGTATCTTTCTGTCTCTGTGAGAATTAAATGGTAACTTTTATTTATTTATTTATTTTGTATGTAATAAAATACTGCTTGCGTCACTGTGATTTAAATTTTTTTTTTTTTGTCAGTACCCTTAGGTAAACCGAATCATTCTGAACATTTTAGTTCCAGTTTTGGAAGAACTGCTTGAAGATGACGGTCTCTCGGCCCTGTGGTATGATCTCCACCTGTGGGAAATTGAAAAGACGGTTTAATAAAGATGTTTTGTTAGAGCAGTAATCTCATCAGACTATAAAAACAGCCTTCTACAATCATGTGACCTACATCTATGAGACATTTTTTAGACATGTTCAGAAGGAAACGCATTGTTTTGTGCTATGTGACATTTCTCTTCTTCTTCTTCTTCTAATAAAATGCTTCAAATAGCATTGTATGAAACTATTTACCCCACAGTGCTGTTGAATTCTGGATTCTGATTGGTCAGAAGGTGTTTCATTTTCCATAACAGCAGCTCTGACAGTAGCTCAGGTACAAATCAAAGCTGTATATTAATGCGCTCTTTTGAATACGTTATCTTTCTATATTTTTGAATATGTTACATTTCTATAGTAACGGTTTACACAGGGACTTGCATGGCAGCTGCTGAACATAAACGGATTAAAAAAAACCTTGTGTAATTGTTGATATGTTTTTTTTTATAAGTTTTTCTGTAAGAAGATGTTTATTTAACTGTTATGGAAGGAGTCTCCAGTGTCAGCGCTTTGTAACAGTCAGAGGTAAAGCTGTAACTAATCTTCAGGACAGAGGAGTTTACTCTCTATGGGTTCTTGAAAAACATGATAAGCTGCGTCGTATTAACGAATGACTGTTGAGTAGCGAGAACAGGAACTGACTTGTTTCACAACATTTAATGTAACTGTAAATGGATAAAACATGTGATGTGCCGCACGTCATTTACAAACAAAAATAGCTGTAATTATTGGCAAATTGCTGTGGTGTAAGAGGAATAAAGCACTTCAGAACATGCGGTTATAGGAAAATAATCAACTTTAGGATGTTAACAGTAACTCCGCTTCATCACACCGTCCTGTGGTTGATTGTTTTCCTGTAACAGTATGACATGGAGTGTTTTACTCCTTACTTATCAGACCTTACACAGGGTTTGTACAGAATTTATTACGTGAAATTCAAGCATTTTATCAAGAAAATCGGGGAAATGGATGTAACCTGAAATTAATTCATTATATTTTATTTATTAACAACAGATATTGTCACAAAGCAGCTTTTAAATAACCCTGCTTATGGTGAAGCACATTTCAGATCAACAGACCATCAGGGATTTCATCTACAGCCGTTTTTCCAAACGATTTTACTACAAGACCTTCTTCTGCTATCAGCAATGACTTAAACAAACCTGCGTTTTCATCCTGGGGTAGTTCATCTTCTGTATAAAATCATCTGCGACCTTCAGAGCTGCTTTTTTCTCTTCAGCATTAGCACCACTGCCTGTGGAGAGGTAACATCGAGGTGAGCGTTATTCTTAAACAATAATAATAATTAACTAGTATGACCTGAAACAGCAAGGTGTTAAAGTTGTCCTGGGGGAGAAAAAAAGAGGTGTTGATCAGATGTACACTGTAAATAAGATAAGATGAGATAATAAGATAAAGATCAGATAAGATAAGCTTATGTGAAAAGGTGCAATGAGCAGCACATAAAAGGTTTCTCAAACTATAAACTATAAACTTTCCCAAACTATAAACATTTATAATGTAAATTATTTAAATAATGACCGAATAACCTGTAGAGAACTTAGAATATATTTGAATATTCAACGATTATTGAAAAATGTATGACATTATGTCATAAACTGTACACTAAATGAATCATTTCTTTATATATAGCAAATATTGTATGTAGAAACAAAACAATATTGAGCCTAAAAGTGACATAATGACGTTTGTATACCTAAAGACCTCTACACATAAAACAATTGTGAACATTTTGGAAGGATTTCTGCAGGATTACTCATACAACATGGTCTGATCTTCATCAGCATTACACCCAACTGAAACACACTTCTGATTTCTTTATTAAACTCACTGATTTATCATTCACAGTCCAAGCTGGAAAAAATATATATCAACCCTCGTATTTAATAACTGTTAGAACCTCCACTAAATATTTCCTGTATACAAACAATAGGAGGAATTTTCCACCATTCTTCACTATAAAACTGTCTCAGTTCGTCAGTATTTCTGGGAATTCCAGCATGAACAGCGCGGTTCAGGTCACGCCTGAGTGTCTTGATTGGGTTAAAGTCTGGATTCTGACTTGGCTTTTTTTTTTATAAAATGCACAAAAGCATTCTGTTGTTGAATTACTCATCGTGGTTTGGCTTGTTGTCTTGTTGAATCACACTTGTCTGTACTGGTGTGAGCATAGCCTCATTATAATACATACATACAGTATACACATTATATTCTGTCAGAAGGTGTTGAATAATTTTCTATAGCAGCAGTTCAGACAGTAGTGCAGCTCCAACTCGCAGATTTATAATGTTAATGCACTCGTTCTAATATGTTATCGTTTCTATAGTAACAGCTCATTCGCAATGACTTGTATGGAAGACGCTGCACATAAACTGATTAAAACGTGTAATAGTTGATATGGTGATGTTTTCTATAAGGAGGCATTTACTTCACATTTACGGAAGGAGTCTCCAGTGTCAGCGCTTTGTAACAGTCTGTAACTTTACGTTTTCACGTTTACACTTTGCGCTTTCTCAGTAACATGACAAGTATGACAAGTGTTTTGTGTCTTATTAACTTTGAGAGAGAAAAAAGAGAGAAAGAAAGAGAAGAGGCTGGTGACGGAATGACTGTTTATAGCTGCTATAACATAAGTGACAACATGAATTTTTATGGACTTTCCACAACATTTAATGTAAATAATAACAAAAAATACAGTGTGTCATTTGTTAATAAATGAAAAATTACAACCCCTGGACAACTGATGTGGTATAAAAGGAATAAACCACTTTGGGACATGCTGTAATAGGAAAATAATCAAATTTAGAGTGATAACAGTAACTCTGTTTCATTACACCACCCCACCATTAATTATTTTCCTATAACAGCATGACACAGCATGAGTGTTTCACTGCATACTTAGTGTTTAGTTTGTTTGGCCCTCTCACCTTTCCAGACGAAGATCTTGCCGTTGGTGCCGTTGTCCAGGATGAAGCAGTCGTCACGTACGAGCAGGTCCTTGGCAAACGGACTCTTTTCTGAGACTTTGGTCAGCTTCATCGCCCCGGTCGCATCTGAAACCTGCGGGAAAATACCACACCAATGATTTTGTGATTTCTGGTGAGAAGTTTATCTCAAACTGTGATACTTTAATAACGACGTGTTCTGGTACCTTGTAGAGAGAGGCTATGTTCAATGCGTCTGCTTGGCTGTCGTCCTCTGGACTGCTCTCTTTAAGCGCCGGCATCGGACCAAGAATCTGTTCATCACACAGCCAGGAAATGTAACATGAGCACTTGGATATATCTTTAACGCAGTGTATTTTGTTGCTGAAATTTCATTTTTGGGAAAATGTGAGACAACACAGAGATCAGGAGAGCTTCTCCAAAGATTACAAAATTGAAAGAAAAAATGCCTGATCTATCTTTAACCTGGAGGAAAAAAAGTAATCCAACCAATCAGGACACAGGGGAGTATCTACTGACCTGTCAATCATGTTCCCTGTCAATTCAAAGCTCTATCTTTTTTATTTTCATTCAAGGTTTTTTTTTTGTGACTGGCTTTGTTAGGAACACTAAATGGGGAAGAATGGGGAAGCTCTTTTTTTTTTCCATTTTGAGTTTCAAAGCAGCTAGCTACAGCTCAAATCACTGACCGCACCTTTAACCAGTCACGTTCACAAACGAAATTACAAAGTCATCCACAAAATTAGTTAAGTATATGCTATGAATTAATGCATGTTATGTATTTTGCTGGGTGTCTAATCTCCTAGCAAGGATTTTTTTTTGCCACAAACAGCTCTACTCATGGAATAAATCCAAAAATAATTTACTGAAGCATTTGTGGAAAAAAAAGCTGCATGTTCTGACAAATCAGAGCTGTTTATAGAGCCAGAAAAGCCACAGACATGATGTGGAGCAAGGTGTGACGATCTAAGTTACTTTACAACTTTACAAAATAATCCTTATTTTTGTAAATTAAAAAGCACAATTGTTCTGAATTCTTATTATTATTTCTGATTTGCGAGCAGCACAAGCAGAATTCTATCAAAAGTAGAAAAGCTGCTACTGTGTCTTCTTTCTTGAACATTGCTCATAAGACTGACAAACATTTCATAAATATTTGAAATGTTTGTGTCAGTCTTATGAAAAGTACAGCAAAAGTATAAGAAAAGTATAAGCAAAAGTACAGCACTGTAAGTAAAAGTACTGGTACTGTGTCAAAATCTGACTAAAAGTAGTATAGGGTGAAAAATCTATTCGAGTGAAGGCATCTACATTTAAACATACTCACGCATTGATTTTCAGATTTTTAGATTTCTAGCAATTTGCCAGCGATTGTAATTTTTCATTTTGAAAAAATAAAATATTTTAACTGAACAAAAATTAACAATCCAGACATGAATTTTTATGAATGTATGTATAGTCATGGGAGAAAGAAAGTACACCCTCCTTCAATTCTATGTTTTTATTTATCAGGGCCTAAATAACTATTTCTTCTCGACATGATGTAGAAACACACCTGAGTGCTGCAGAACACTGAACTGCCAAAAGTTTTGCTTTTATAAAGTTCTTCACTCTTCTTTATGATTAACTGATCATGTGCATTTCATTAGTAAAACCTGGCTGCTATTTACTCTCTTAATGACTGTCGAAGCAGGAAGGATGTACTTATTTTCTGAATGTTTTACTTTTTGGAAAAAAAAATGACTACATATTGAAATCTGTTTTTTTTTTAATTGTCTCCTGAGGTTGTCTGTTTGTTTATAGAAGTTCGTTCTGGTGAGGAACACACAATTGTTTAAGCCCTGATAAATAAAAACATAGAATTGAAGGAGGGTGTACTTTCTTTTTCCGAAGGCTGCATGTATGATATTAAATATTTATTATATAATATCAGACTAACCTAGAATCTGGCATGATAGTTAGCTAAATAATTAACAAATGTTTATTTTTTAAAAACAAATAAAAAAAAACAGGACTGATCAGTCAGCTGAGCAAGAGAAACTTAGAAAAAAAAAAAAAAAAAAAAGTTCTTTGAAGGTCAAATAAATAAAAAGTATGTTTTTCATCTTTTAAATTTACTTGATGTTATGTACTTAATAAATTTTTTTTTTTTACAAATGTTATGTACTTAATAAAAACTGTCATGAGATATTTTATACCCTACATGAACAAAGTAATTGTAATGAAAATAAAAAGAAAAATAACAGAAAATTGTATAAAGGTGCAAGGGACAAAACTTTCAATATTAAAAAATATTAGGCTTTCCACATTTTTTCACTTTTTTTGGTTGTTTTTTTTTCTTATACCACATGCTAAATATCACTAACGGAGCAAATACGTGTTCCATTAAATGACAAGCTCTTTATGACTCAATTACACATCATGACAGAACAGTGATATTTCTTATAAAGTCAGAGATGTTACTTTCATTTTGTGACAGTTGTGTCATGACAGTTATCATAAAATATACACTAACTAAAGCACACTCAGCAAACATTGCTATCAGACATGTCATGGAAGTTATTATGAGAATT
Organism: Pangasianodon hypophthalmus; assembly: GCF_027358585.1. Classification (NCBI taxonomy): domain Eukaryota; kingdom Metazoa; phylum Chordata; class Actinopteri; order Siluriformes; family Pangasiidae; genus Pangasianodon; species Pangasianodon hypophthalmus. The sequence continues at coordinate 23,355,859 of NC_069721.1, read as the reverse complement.
ACTGGTAAGAACACAACGCTGCAGAGCAACAGGTCATAAGCTCCAGGTCATGGTATCGCTTATGAAGCAGTTACGTCAGTCTTATGATGCGCTTTCTCACCTTCAGCATCTCAGGCGTCTCCTCTCCCTCATTGATGTTAGTGATCTGCGCTTTGCCGTGTCTCTCAGTGTCTCTGATGAGAGAGGCGATCTCTCGCACCTTCTGCTTCTCAAATATATTGGCCTGAGAGCCGACCCATGACACGATCGTCTGGAGACACACACACACACACACACACACAATATAGCAGCTAGGACAGGATTCATGAATGCTAAGCATACACACTGCATACACACTATCCAATCTCTCTCTCCCTCTCTCTCTCTCTCCACATATACACACACCTCTCCTAGGTCAAGGATGAAGCAGTCTCCTTTATTAAAGCTGGACCAGTTCAGCGCCACCTCCTTCGCCCTGATGTTTTTCTTCCCCTTAATGTGATACAACCTCTGAACGGGACCAGAACCAGACTGCTGTTTTCTAAAAGCTGACTCCACTCCTCCTTCCTGAGAGAGAGAGAGAGAGAGAGAGAGAGAGAGAGAGAGAGAGAGAGAGAGACACACAGAAAGACCATGAGACACAGGCAGAAAGTGACACACACATAAACACACAGAAAGACTCATGAAAGCCTGCTTGGAATTTGTAAAAAAAAAAAAAAAAAATGTTTTCTGCCATAAAGCCCAGATCGGTGGAGTGTTGCAGTGATGGTTGACCTTCTTCAAGTTTCTCCCATCTCCACACATGATCTCTGGAGCTCATCCAGAGTCACCATCGGGTTCTCGGGCACCTCTCTTACCAAGGCCCTTCTCCCAGATTGCTCAGTTTGGTTGTCCCCACTCCTGGTTGTTCCAACTTCTTCCATTTAAGAATCATGGAGGCCACTGTGCTCTGTGACTCGATACAACCCTGTCTCTGAGCTCTGCAGCCAGTTCCTTTGACCTCCTGCTTTGGTTTTTGCTCTGATATGCAGGTACAGCTGTTAGACCTTATATAGACCAGTGTATGCCTTTCCAAATCATGTCCAATCATTTGAATTTGCCACAGGTGAACTCAGGTCAAAGTGTAGAAACATCTCAAAGAGAACTGGGATGCACCTGAGCTAAATTTCAAGTGTCTAATTATATATAAATAATATATATATATATATATAAATGTGAACAGATAAAAATGTTTAACACATGCAATAAATGTCCTGTATAGTTTTATCTTAACAATGTTATTTTTGCTTCAAAACTTAAAAATAAAATATCAGAATTACTGCCACCCCTTACAAATAATTATTTTCCTATTTAAGTAATAACTCTGGCACACCAACTTTCTCTGTGCTTCTTTTTCATAGTGACAACTCAAACATAAAACTTAACACTTGGTTGAATGTGTTAACTGACTGTAACTGTGGATGACTCATCACGGGAAGTACTGTTTCATTGACGCATATAAAGGCTTACCGCAGAAAGGGTGTATATAAACCACACTGAAACATTTCTCTCTCAGGATCTATAATACTGAGAAATTGCCCTTTCTTACAATATATGCAGCTCTTGAAAAACATACAGTATGTATGTTTTATTTTATGAATTACAAAATGAAAAGAAAAACACCAAGAAGTGTCAGGTGTAACTGCATAGTTGTCTCATATACAATATATGCAGTATTATGGGTCACGAAAATGTCTTCAACTATCGTGATATGATATTTCTGCCTTATTGCCCACCGCCAGACCCTCGTCCCTCTGGGGGGAATCCAACAACAGCGTTCAGAATGGCTTCTTACCGGAATCATTTTAGGAAGCCAGCAAACCTCATTTTCCCCCAAAAAAGAAAAAAGAGTGTTATTTCAACCATCTTCAGGCTCCCATTTGTCATGTTTTTGTATTGTGTATAGCCTGGTCCTGTTCCTACGTTTATCTCTGCATCCATCACTACTGTTATTTATTACATGTTCTTACCGAACAGTTAATAAACAGTGATCGCAAATGTCATATGCATATATATAAGAATTATTGGGAAACACTTTCTTTTTGTTCAGATAGCCTTTAAGAATGCCTTTGACAAAAGAAGAACAGATTGAAATCATTCTCATGGCTGGACAGGGAAGCTGGTAACACCAGATGTGGGACACGAGTTCATCATAAGTGGGAAAGACGACTCTGTATGTGTTTACAAAGAAATGACATGTACACATCATGTAGAGGATGTTTTATAAACTTTTTTTTTTTTTTTGTAAAATTACATTTCGCCAAAAAGTGTTAACTTCTCATATGTATGGAGACTTTTGGGACACCATGTAGAATGACCTATGAATACATTCATAACATGTTATAGTAATTTTATACAGCATTTTACACATTGTTAGAATTACTTATAAAAGTGACTTATAAGAATGCATTGCACTTTAAATGAACATTTTTAACAAATAACTGAATGAATATAATGCAATTTTATATTAATATAAATGTGTATGTGTGCATCTAGGTTTCTCACCTTATAGCTGACTCCCCTGGGGAAGAGGTTCATGAACTCGGGCGTCTCGTAGCCCTGCACCTGTCTGTGCTGGACGGGTTCTCCACCCAGGAAGTTATCCAGCTGGGTGGCCAACATGGCACAAGCAACCTGCTCATCACGAGATGACTTCTCACCTGAGGGGGAGGGATGGAGAGAGAGAGAGAGAAAGGTAGAGACAGAGAAAGAGAAAGAGAGGGAAAGACAGAGAGCGAGAGAGAGGGGGGGAGATGGAGAGAGAGAGAGATAGAGACAGAGAGCGAGAGAGGGGGGGAGATGGAGAGAGAGAGTGACAGAGGGGGGGAGATGGAGAGAGAGAGAGGGAGTGAGAGAGGTAGAGACAGAGAGCAAGGGAGAGAGAGGGGTAGAGACAGAGACAAATGTTACCATAGTTACCACTGCTTTAGTTTGTTTAATTGAACACATGAGTGCAAAAGTTTGTCCCCCCACAATGTTTTCTGGATGAAATATGAAAACCTTATCTCACAAATCTTAAGTCTTAAAAATCCAAGAAGCAAAAGTGAAATGTGTGTGTGCAAATTCCTTTACAATTCAGAAGGTGAAATCAGTAGAAAAACAGTTTGCCAGTTGCCACGAGCCTCTCAGGCTCCACCCATGTGATACCTTCTGTCAGCTTTATAACAGATAATATGTCAGATTTAATCTGGACGTGATTATTAATAAAGATAAATATAACGGAGGGGATCTAACATATCTTATCATGTATATCACACACACATATTGTCACGGCCACGCCAGACCAAAACACAAATCGTCACACCCCCTCGCCGGAATTCTAATCACACACACCTAGCTCTCATTTCCTTCCGCATCATCTCTCCCCTACTTAAGCTCTTCACTTCTCCCTCTTCTCTGTCCGGTCTCGTCTCTGCGATAACCAAAGCGACCCACAAAACTACTTCTATTCCTTCCTACGATTCCTCACGATTCCTACTCTGCCCCCATTTCGTCCGTTTCTCCAGCCAGTCATCACCATCCGGTAACTTCCTTCCTCTCATCTTTAGTAATAAAACACCATTGTTCAATCTACCATCTCTGTGTCTCGAGTCCTACCTGCAGTGTGACACATATATGTATCATAATTAGAAAAGGGGATGCAAACTTATATACTGATATCATTGTGGCTTTAACCCTCTACTGCACACATTCATCTTCAATAAGCGCTTAATTCTGGTGAGGGTCGCAGTGGATCTGAAATCAAACCCGGTAACACTGGGCACAAAGTGGGTAAAACACCAGTCCATCACAGGGCACCACACACACACACACACACACACTCATTCACACATTCTATAACAATGTTGTGTAACCAATCTTTAAATTTAAATTTATTTAAAGTTTTCATTAAATGCTCAAAAAAAAAAAAAATCCAGATAAATGGCATGTTGCCAATTGGCAACAGTGTGCAGTAGAGGGTTAATCTTACATGCACTATTACTTTTGTTACTGTTAAACATAACATGTTAAATGCTATATATATAAAATGATTCACTCATTTATTTAACTTAGGGTGTGCAAACTTTTGACTTGACTGAATTTTCACAGGGGTGGAGGATTCAAAGTAAAAGCCAGGTATTAAATGAAAATATTTCATTTTAGATTAAAATTAAACATTTAACATTTGATATGAAAGTGTTTAAATATTAAATATTAAAATGAAATTAAGTTTAAACACAGTGCGCTCTCAGAACTGAACATTAAATCTATTACAAAAAACTTTAACATCTAATCAGCTAGTTGTTCTCTGAGTACTAACAACAGTTTATTGTAATGTAGGTGTAAGCTGACAGGAAAAAGCACTGTATTCAGAGATGTGTGCTATGATATGCTGCGCTGGTCCAGGGAGGAGGTTTATGAGGCCGATGTTGGAGTCAGGAACAGGGCACTGGGGCAGATCATGAATCTATGTGTTGACAAGCTGAATAGCAGCGTTACCTAAAGCAACAGATAGACACCGAGCCAACAGGCCAAATGCTGTACTGTCACTACTGAAACTTTAATGACCCTCTTGATACTCCTGCCCTTCCTGTTTTCACCTGGGTTTTTCCCTTTATCGCTCTTTTATCATGATCATGCTCCATCTGAGTGGTTTATGTGTTCTTATATAACACAGCACTGCTAAAATCTGGATTCTGATTATTCAGAAGGTGTTGATTCATTTTCTGTAGACAGTAGTGCAGCCGCAAATGACCTTTGTTTATCAATACGTTATCATTTCTATAGTAACAGCTCATTCACAGGGCTGTGTATAGTAGACAAAAGAAAAAGATATGATCATTGACGTGATGAAGTTTTCTGTAAGGAGATGTTTATTTGACATTTATGGAAGGAGTCTCCAGTGTCAGTGCTCTGTAACAGTACGTACTGTAAGTTTTCCGAAATCGTCAGGGTTTCTTGTTAACAAGACGAGCTGCGTTTTTTGTTTTTTTTCTTATTAAGTTCAAGAGAGAGAAAAAAGTGAGGCTGGTGAGGGAGTGACTGTTTATAGCTGCTATAACTTATAATATACATTTAGTGGATGTTACTAAACATTAAATGCAACTATAAAATGATAAAAAAAAAAGATCTTTAATACATAAAAATGTAATTGTTAACAAATCGCTGTGGTATTAAGAGGAATAAAACACTTTTTTTTCCTTACACGTTTTATTCCTTACTTGCACTGCCATTGCATATGCAGCTTTGAAAAGTAATCACCTTTGCTCTTGTTTGATCCAAATATCTACATTCACAAGGGACCTTATGACCTGCTTACAAGATAATATAACAATATAATGTGAATTATGATTTATGTGGAAGCAGCATGTCTCCGCTACTGAACTTTGAGACTGTGATGAGGAAGTAGGAAGGATGACACAGAGACAGGGGAAACCCATCATCTTCCTGCTTAAACCCAAACCCTCTCTCACATCACACCATCATGTCTTTTTTCCTCTTCTGTAAACCAAATGCAACTAAATACCCTGACCACTGTTAGGTTTAACTGTAACAAAACATAAGTTTCTTTCTGATTCAATCTGAATGTTTCAGTCTGAAGTATTCTTCCAGACATTAGATGATAGTGCCGAGAAACTATAGCTACACAATATACCTCTGGTATGAGCATCAGAGACGTGGTGCATTATGGGTGTTCTGCACCCCCTAGGCTACCATCTGAAAACTAACCTACAGCAAGGCATTGTGGGATTTCAGAAGTGCACTGATTTTTCTCCTCTGTGCTTTCAGACTTTAGAAAATGGGAAACCGATGTGGTTTCTCGTATAGGCTTTTTTTTTTTTAAATTTCAAGGCTTAAAGCTAGCTAGGGTTAGGGCTTTGTCACAAAAAAAATGTTTTGCCTACACACTTACGCTGCTTCTTCAGGATATTTAATAATAAAATCATACCTAAGGTTTGAGTTAAGAAAGAATATGAAGTATGAAGTAAGAAAGAAACAATTTACTTAACTCTGGATTTGTTTGCATGTGTTTTCCTTTCACCTTATATTTTAGACTTTTATTTCCTACATTTCAAAAGAAAAACCTCTATTTTCTACTCCAAACATCATTACATTTCTCTTTTATTAGATATTTGTCAAATCACACAGTAAGATGGCTTTTTAGTGACAGAAATCTATCTAAATTCCCAACAAACGTTAGCAAACATTGCCTAGCATGATACAAACTAGCTTAAAGCTAATACCTAGCACTGTAATCTATCAGTTGATACATAAGTGTTGTATTTATCAAGGCAGTTTGTATTGTGACAGCTAGCTATTAGCTTTCAGCTAGTTTGTATCGTCATGGTTATCATCACGCTAGCTAACATTTGAGAGATTAGCAATAAAGCTGTTGTTAGTTAGCTTTAGCTAATGTTTTCCAGGGTTTTTGGTGGAAGATGTGCTAACTGACAGGAACGAATATAAGAGTGTGTGTGTGTGTGTGTGTGTGTGATTTACAGGAGATGTTTTTTTTTCTTCTTTTGTGAATCTTTCTTGGACTTTTGCTTTCATACTTTAAATAAATTGAAGATTTTCTACTTTTCTTCTTTAAGTTGAGTGAAGAATTTGAAATTGTACTCCACCTTTTACCAGAGGATTTATTTAAATAATAGTTTTACCCAGAGAGATGGAGGACTGGAGAAATATTTTAGCATCTGTTTAAAATAGTTTGTAAGAAACCCTACAATCTTTGTCTTTATCATGTTTAATTAAGAGGTTAAGAGGTTCAGACTCCATTCACAAGTCCCTTAATCACATAATTCATACCGTGCACATGACCAAGGTTTAATTTTTAATAAACTGAGTTTTGATGTCAGACAGATCTTAATCTCACCGATCCACATGTGCAGATCGGCTCCATCGTCTCCTCTGTTCTGCAGCACCAGGTAAGAGTCACCGTTATAGAAAGCGCCGAATTCAGACGCAGCCAGCGGCACGGCCTTCAGCTTCTCCACCCGCCAGCAGTGCAGACCCGGCTGCCTCACCTCGGGCCCGAACTGATCCGGAGCGGCCTGGAAGGGGAGCATTCTGCAGGAACAGAGGGACACGACATGAGAAAAATCTACATTTCTACTCTACTGCAGGTGTAGAAGGTGTTGATTAATTTTCTGTAACAGCAGCTCTGACAGTAGTGCAGCTGCAAATCACAGGTTTATGTTATTGCGCTCGTTCTAAATAATACATTATTGTTTCAATAGTAACAGCTCCACAGGGTTTGGATGGTGGACATTCCAAATAAGCTAAAACATGCTGTTTAAAACATGCTGTTATTTAACAAAGAAAAATGTATAATCACTGATATGGTGAAGGGTTCCTGTATGAAAGGAGTCTCCAGTGTCAGCACTTTTTCAGGACAGAGGAGTTTACGTTTCTTTGTGCGGTTTCTCTGTAACATGACCAGCTGCATTTTTTTTTAACTTAAATAAAAAAAAAAAGAGTCTGGTGAAGTGCTTATAGCTGGTATAAAGTAAGTGAGAACAGGAACTAACTTTGTGGAAGTGTCTTAGACGTTCCATGGCATTAAATGTAACATAAAAAAAAGATGATGTAACATTTAATGATGTAACATTCATTAATAAATAAAAAAACTGTAGTCGTCAGCAAATTGCTGTGGTGTCAGAGGAGTAAAACACTTTGTGCCGTGCTAGTCTAGGGTAGTAACAGTATTATTTTATTAAAACAGCATGCTCCTGAATGTTTTATTGCTTATATAGTTAATATTAATTTAAATGTTTACACATAACACACACACACACACATACACACACACATATATATATATATATATATATACAGTACTGTGCAAAAGTCTTAGGCACATGCAAAGAAATTTTTCTGTAACATAATGTTTGGAAATCTAAAATGTTTTTGTACTGAATCCATAATGCAGAAGTAATTAAATAAAAATCTATAACAAACTTTGTACTAAAAAAACAGGGTGCCTAAGACTATATATATATATATATATATATATGTATATATATATATGTATATGTATGTATGTATGTATGTATAAGACTGATACTACGTGAAGTGAATCTAACACATTTTGTATTACGTCTTGTCTTCAGAGAACACAGATGATCATAGTTGTAAGTGAATCAAACTGAAACCCACTGTGTGTATGTGTGTGTGTATGTGTGTGTGTGTCTCTCTCTCTCTCTCTCTCTCTCTCTCTGTTGTGCGTGACAAAGAGGTAGTAGAGGAGGAAGAAATGACATGACACCACACTGAAACGACAGAAGATAAGCTACTTCTAGTCCCTGATGATGACAAAGAGCAAAGAGCAGACTCGTTATTATGCAAGGTGTGGTTAGAGACAAGTTAGAGTCAGGATGAGTTATTATACTATTACATAGTATAATACTGTAAATCACCCTGGTGATCATTAAAAAAGAAGGTTTATATGTGAGAAAGGCATTTAGCAATACTGTGATAAATTTTTTTTAAACATTTTCTCCATTCAGAAAAATATATATATTTTTTACTTTACTTTGTTGTTAAAGTTTGAACGTGTTATTTTTAAATATCAAAAAATAAAAACGAATGAATTTTTGCATTAAATAAATTATTAAACACGTTTTAAAGCAACACTTCTGCATCATGATACATCATATCATGTATCATAAAAATGTCTTTAAGAATCATGACACAATATGATATTCATGTCATATCGCTCCACCCGTGCTCCCGATTACTCTGTACTCTGATCTGCATGTTATAGCAAAATAGCAGATAAATGTACGTACAAGATTTAAAAGAACAATTTTACAATACAAGCAAATATCTATTATAGTTAGAGTTATATTATATTTCTTGTCAACAACCTGTGATGAAAAACAATAGCAAGACTCAAAAGGGAAAAAGACATTACTAAAGCAAAAGGCAAAAGCCAGTGACCACACCTAACAAGCGCACATGATTCAGTTCCTTCCCTGGAATTTCAGACACCCATCATGATTCATCGTTTTCCATCATCACTCAAAAGAGTTCAGTGTTCAGACTTACATGCCCATATGCTTGTTCACTCGCCCACGAGCTTCCATCTTACTGGTACTGATACAGCACACTAACACTCACAGGTTCAGCGGGATATGTCAGAAAGGCAGCTCTGTTGCCAATCAGCAGTTTGGCTAAAAGTCACACATTTAAATTCAGCACAAAATTCTCTCATGAGACTTTCCAGTAAACGACTGTGAGGTTTCAGCAAATGCATGGTAGCAACACTAAAAATACCAATATGCAAACCTGCAAAAGCTTCAGTTTTCAAGTGATGTTCATTTCCTTATTATAGGATCAAATATAAAAGGGGTTTAAACTGCCAGGGTTTAAACGTCTGCTTCAGAACAGAAAATAAATATAAATATAAATAAATATAATTTCCAATCAAAATCACGTCCTTACAAGAACTTACAAGTAGGAGTAATAACACTCACTGTCCACTTTAATAGGAACACCTGTACACCTGCTCATTTATGTAGTTATCCAATCAGCCAATCATGTGACAGCAGCACATTGTATAAAATCATGCAGATGCAGGTCAAGAGCTTCAGTTAAGTTCAAACATCAGAATGAAGTAAAAGCGTGATATCTGTGACTTTAACCATGGCATGGTTGTTGGTGCCAGATGGGCTGGTTTGAGTATTTCAGAAACTGCTGATCTCCTGGGATTTTCACACACAACAGTCTCTAGAGTTTAGAGAGAATGGTGCGAAAAACAAAAAGATCCTGTAAGTGGAGGGTCTGCAGGCAGAAACACCTTGTTGATGAAAGAGATCAGAGGAGAATGACCAGACTGATCTGACAGGAAGGATATAGTAACTCATATAATCACTCTTTACAACCGTGGTGAGCAGAAAAGCATCTCAGCATGCACAGATCATCAAACCTTGAGGTGGAAAACCACATCAGATTCCACTCCTGTCAGCCAAGAACAGGAATCTGAGGCTATCATGGGACTTTCTCCAGTCTTAAACTGTCCATATGAAATGTTCTAGAGGCTGTTTTTACATTGTGCTGCTGCAACATGATTGGCTGATTGCATAACTGCATGGGGCAGTCGTGGCCTAATGGTTAGAGAGTCGGACTTTCAACCCAAAGGTTGTGGGTTTGAGTCTCAGGTCCGGCAGGGATTGTAGGTGGGGGGAGTGAATGACCAGCACTCTCTCCCACCCTCAATACCACGACTGAGGTGAAACCCTCAGAGCAAGGCACCGAACCCCCAACTGCTCCCCGGGTGCCGCAGCAAAAAAAGGCTGCCCACTGCTCCGTGTGTGTGTGTGTGTGTGTGTGTGTGTGTGTGTGTGCACTTGGATGGGTTAAACGCAGAGCACAAATTCTGAGTATGGGTCACCATACTTGGCTGCAAGTCACTTCACTTCACTGGTGAACAGGTGTACAGGTGTTCCTGTTAAAGTGGATGGTGAGTATTGTATTGTATAGAAATAGATACTGAATTAATTAAATAGGCTTCTTCCGTGGCATTGTTTATAGAGTGTGTTTTTTGTACATTATGCGAGTGTTATTCGAGCTAAAAATGTGCTTGATCGTTTTTGATAATTATATTATTTAATGAATTAATTATTCTTTTTAAATTCATTCATTTGTTCATTCATTCATGTGTTCAAATTATATAATTCCTTTCTTTATATAGCGCCCAAGGCTATATTTACAAGTACATACCACAAAGAAAGATCAACAAAAAAATTATCTAAAATAAAAAAATGACTCCAAATGGCATTTTAATGGGCTGAATGTCTGTTTCTCCAAATTAAAATGCATTTGACATTCATTCAAAATAAATATTTTAAACTTCCATTTAAATAAATAAACAAATAAATAAATGAAAGTATAGGATGTCTAGCACAATGTCTAGCACAAATCCATGCAATGAATTTTTATTTTGATATTTAGGATTATTTTTAATGCATTTCTTTTGCATTTGACCCACTGACACTGAATATTTATGAGCACACAAAGGATTTTTGTAGCAGACACACAGATCCAGATCCAGATAAGACATTTCACACCACGGTTACTGTTTAAACAGAAGCTGTTGGCAGAATGGGTTATGAGCGGATTTTTTTTTCTTTGTAAATGTTAGCCTATTTCAGTCACCCATACAGAAACCAAACAGGAAGGAAGAGAATGTAGAGCGAAGAGCAGGAGAGTGCGGTCAGGGCCTGCAGACGTAAGGCGTGGTCTTAAACACACACACACGTCTAATCTAAATGGCAGAACAGAACAGGTCCGTGCACTTAACTGCATGATCCCTTCAGCCAGTTCAGGCACGCTTTCTTCTGGCTCCGGCTCCATCCTGCCTGCGTTTGGTCTGTGTGTTTGTGTGTGTGTGTGTCTGTGTCTGTGTTCATCTGGCCTGGTTAAGCTTACGTGTAGCCAGTAACTGGACCCGGGGGAATAAAACCCGAGGACGCCCCACAGCGAGGAGAGTCGGGTTGCCTGACAGAGCTACAGGCCGGTCTGATCATTCCTGCACTTTCATCTTCACCCCTCTATCGTTCTATTCATCCAACAGTGTTTTGAAGTGTAGGGTTTGAGTGACTGAGTGATTGGGAGATGATTATCCACAACAAGAGGCCCAGCCTTGGAGAAATTAGAAATGAAATATGTCTGTGTCTGTGCAGTGAAAGGAAAGAAAGATGAGGAGATTGACAGGGGTCAACAGCGCCATGTCTGAGACACCTGAGGCACAACCCGTACACATGCAGCTAATCAGAGAAGGAAATATGATAGCGATAATAAAACAATAACCACCCCAGGGGAGGGTGGAGAAGCCTGATACTGCTATGAGAGTTGCAAGCCTGCAATAATTATCTAACATGCTTTCCAAGAAGACAAGCATCAATTGAAAGTAGTCTAATTTTGTGTCAAATTTGCAAGGAATTTTTTTTTTTTGTCTTTAAAGGGAATGTAAACAACAAAAATGACCACTAACTTTTTCAGTTTCTAAAGTTTAGTTTCTACACAAGTTGAAGATTTGTAGCCTACCTTGCTGTAGTTAGTACTACTGAGAACTTTTTCTTAGTTTGAAGAAAAACAGAGGAAGAGATTTAGCAGACGAGGAGAAGACTTTGAGCACTAAACACTTCCTGTTTCTCCTCTGAGTCACGGCTCATAGCACACCCACCCAAAACCAAGAGCAGGGAGGGTTAAAAAAAAAAAGAGAAAAAAATGAAGGAGTGAAGGAGAAGGACGGATTGTACACAAATCTGTACCACTTCCGTTTGATACGCTTGCTTGCTTTGGTGCTCCTCATGTCTGATTGAATAAATTACAGGATTTCATACATTAGCTATGTCTGCTGCAGGAAAGAAGACTAAACTTTTTTTGTAAAAATGATTAAAAAGAAATGCAAAAAGTTGCATAAATGTTCCAACAGAAAACACCCAGTCTGCTATGAATCCTCTGCCTCATGTCAGGACATGTTCACAGATATCACCATCAAATCTGAAGTTTACTTCCCTGTCAGAAAAATCACATACAGCTCACGTTTCGTTTACATAATGACAAGTGGAAGTGTGATTTCATGTGAAAAAAACGTGTGCAGGTGCATTTCCACATGTAAAAATGTGCCATCACATGAATGTGGTAAATAAACCCATGAGTCCTATATGTTCAAGTTCACCATGTGAATGCTGTGTAAAGGAATCATGTGGGGGGGAAAAAATCACATGTGAATATAAATGAACCATGTGGGAAAAATTCAGTTTTAAAACGATTGAATTGTGTGAAAGAGAATCACATCTGAACATAAATGAACCCCGTGGAAATAAATTAATCAGGTGAAAGAATCACGTGAAAATAGATGAATCTTATGAAAAATCACATGAGAATGAATCATTTGAAAGAATCACATTTAACAATAAATGAATCATATGGAAAAAAAATCACATGTGATAATTAATGAATCTTGTGCAAAAAAATTAATCATGTGAAGAAAAATATCAGTTGTTAAAATTATTGAAACGTGATTATCAAAGTCAAAGTCAACTTTATTGTCAATTCTGCTATATGTACAGGACACACAGAGGATTGAAATTTTGTTTCCCTCAGACCCATGGTGTGAGAAACCAACATAACAAGACAAGTAATTAAAAAAAGTATAATAAAATACAATAAAATAAAATACAATATGTACACTATAGACATTCACGGCACATGTGAGTGTGTAGATATTTACATTTAGTGCAAAACAAGAGAGAGCAACAGTTGTGTAAATTAATTGTGAAAAAAAAAAATTTGAAAATTGATGAATCACGTGAAGAAAAAAATCAATTATTAAAATGAATGAATCGTGTAAAAAATCATGTGTGAAAATAAACAAGTTGTGTGAGTATAAATGAATCAATGACAAACATCACATGTGAAAATAAAAGTATCATGTGGGGGGAAAAAAGTTTTCATTAATGAATCATGCAGGGAAAAAAATTACACGTGAAAACAAATTAACCACGTGCAAAAATCACATCTAAACTACGTGAAGCGTAACCTGTGACGTGTCTAAAACATGAATTGTGAATTTCACATGTGAATCATGACCCTTAAGAGTTTAAATGTTAATGTGAGATGTGGGATTTTTCTTACAGGAGTTAAAGCTTCAGAAACCTGCTTTTGGAGCTTAATCATGCTTCAGTTCCAACTCAGATATAACACTATAATATTGACCTGATTATCTGGATCAGGTGTGAAACTAAATTCTGCATGATATTAAAGACATCCAGCTAAACAGACACATACTGCAGAGTAGTGAGTCGTGTGTGTGTCATCACTGTGTCTTTGTGAATGACTCGTCTGTGAACGAGTCGACTCTTTCAGCTGGATCTTTCAGTGAACACTGGGAGCCGACTCGCTTATCTGAAGATCCGATTTATTTGTTTATTATTATTTTTAAAAACTGAACACAAGACAAATAGATCATATACAGTGTAAACCCATATGAGGATGGGTTCTCTGTTGAGCCTGGTTCCTCTCAAGGTTTCTTCCTATCACCATCTCAGGGAGTTTTTCCTTGCCACCGTCGCCCTGCTTGCTCATCAGAGACGTCACACACACACACTTCACTTTACTTTTGTTTGTGTAAAGCTGCTTTGAGACAATGACCTTTGTAAAAAAGCGCTATACAAATAAAAATGAATTGAATTGAATGACTATAATCTTGCTGAAAATCCTTGAAAGCACTATTTTTTTCAGCAAATGCAAATCTGCCGTGGTTTCACATGAATTATGAAATTCATGAAAGTGATTCTTTCAGCTTCTCTAGTTTCAGCAGCTTTTTTAAAGCCGGTAAGCTGTATTTCTCCTTCAGGAAGTCAACATCAGGGGTCGCAAAAAATGGCATGAAAAAACTCTTAAACCTCATGCACCTGAAACAAACAACTAAACCAAATTCTACACTAAACTCCAAATTTCACAGATTTGTAGTTTGTTTTTTTTAAAAAAGAAAACAAAGAAACAGATTAATTCCAGATAAAATGAATCCGATAACCCACTGTAGCCTCCGAAGCCTGTACTTGGCTGACAGCGGTGGAACCTGATGTGGTCTTCTGCCTCAGAGTTTGACGTGTTGTGTGATGTTCTGAGATGCTTTTCTGCTCACCACGGTTGTAAAGAGTGGTTATCTAAACATTACTGTAGCCTTCCTGTCAGTGTGAACTGGTCTGGCCATTCTCCTCTGACCTCTCTCATCATTGTAAATGAGAACTGGTTCTCAATTGACTTACCTGGTTAAATAAAGGTTATTATTATTATTAAGAAGTCCTGTCCGTCTGCAGAACGAACATTCGCTGGATGTTTTTGTCTTTTTCGCACCATTCTTTGTAAACTCTACAAATCTACAGTTGTGCCTAAAACTCCCAGGAGATCTGCCACAGTCAGAGTCACCGAGATCACATTTTTCCCCCTTTCTGATGTTTGATATGAAAATCAGCTGAAACTCTTGACGTAATTTTTGCATTGGCGGTCTGGATAAACGCATGAACGAGCAGGAGTACAGGTGTTCCTAATATATTGGATGGTGAGCAAATATGTATTAAAATTGTCAGAGGAGCTGATTTGGATTTTATCATATCCTTGTATCAGCAAACAGATAAATCTGGATCTTCAGAAATCTTTAATCGGGTCCTTCCAAATCATTCCCAAAGGTTTCAGAATGATTAACATGGTTTAAATGGTTCAAGACAGATATTTCAGATCTATGACCAGGTGATTAGTACCTCACTGAGATCAAATGTATCTTTATTTTTTAAATTTTAGGTTCAACTTTGCTATTTTTTTGTTCAGAATGGAGTACAGTGGTGGAACTTGCACCTAAATTAACTATTTTTTGCTGTGTTCATTCAACATGGAATCACCAGCCAGTAGCACATGTACAATGAGGAAAAGGAAACGCAAGATAACGTGCGATACTTCCTGTCTCTGCTCCCGGTACATTGACACGACGATGAGAAAAGAGGATCCTGAAACTGAGACGGTCGATTGCCAACTTCTCACTTTACCTTGATTTCAGTTCCACTAGCGCAACAGCTGGCGTTACTACAATATTCAATATATTCAGATGATTAATTAGCCGATCTTTTTTCCAGATGAGCAGTTAGCAAATTAAAGCTTTTAACATTTAAGCAATAAAACACAGCAATGGATTATAGGCAAACATTTTATTGTTTTATCATCAAGTCAAAAACAAACAAATAGATACAGAGAATTAGAGAAGTCCTCTTCTATACAGTGGCAATTTAAGTTTAAATCTTCCTTTATTAACCCTTTTCAAACCCGGCCCAACTGAAGGAAACCCTGTCTCAATTTACACTCTCTCTCACACACACACACACACACACACACACTCAAACATCCATACATACACACACACTTCTACTAGGAGCCTGGGCACATAAGTGACTGGAACTTTAAGAAAACATCGTTGAAGGCAATCTAGGGCAGAGACTCTGACGAGCTGACGAACCTGCTCTAAGGCTTTAAAAAGCAAACGCTCGCACAAAGCCACCATGACTGACATCTAAAGAGCAAGACAAAGGCCTCTTATGTCAGGAATGAACCCTGGTTCCACCTGTTTATACACAAAATGTTCTGCATATAGGTTTCCAGTATTGTACAGTATGTATTTTTGACCCTCCCTTCATCCCAAACCCTCAGGAACAGATGATGGTGGGGAGAAGAAAAAAAAGAAAAAAAAAAAGAAAAAGACAAACACTGATTACTGATGTAAGAAAACTCAGGTTACGTTTGAATTAAGAGAAGGATGGTGTTGAACATGAACAGAAATGACAAGCTTGACTGCTTGCTAGTCAAGTCGTTTTAAAATGTTTTTCAGCACTCAGCACGCTGTCAAAACCAACTTTGCCGCCCCCTGCTGTTTACGCAAACAAACTGCATAGACTAGGCGAGAGCATTAAAATAAAAAAAAACGCTTGATCCAAAAGTAAACCCAAACACAAATCTAAACATCTCTATGAAGCAGACAAAAAAAAAAAAAAAAAAAAAAAAAAAAAAATCAGAGAAACGATTAAATTTCCACTCTAACTTACTGGGACTTTTCTTTTTTGTTTTTTTAAATAACATTAACTAAAAAGGAAGTCAAGGGGAAATATTTATACAGATGCTGACAGGGACGGATGAGGTTTTTGGGAAGATTTTGAGATAAAAGTAAGACGCAAAGAAACAAGGTTCAGCTTGACGAGACAAGCAAACCAGCGTATATACGACTAACTCCCTCGCCTTCCTCCTCCTTCTATAACACTCTAAAACCAATAAAAGAAAAATCAATCATCTTTTCAGAAAAATTCACATTCCTCTACAGTTAGAGAGAAGCTATTGCTGGCTATAACTTATTTTTTTTGTGGTTATTTGAAAATTGAACAGGATGCTGGTGAAAGTTTAACTACCGAAATAATAATAATAATAATAATAATAATAATAATAATAGAGGAAAGATGGTAGATAAGCCCTCAACATGGCCACTACTACGACCCTTTCTTCTATGCTAATGACCAGCATATGACCATCTGGTCAGATTAGACGTGTCTGATTAATTTTAGCTGATAAACAAACTCAAATCCGGCTCCTAACATTCATTAATTAGAGTTTCAGTTCTTTCCATTTGCATGGATAAACAAACTGAGCACAGCATATATACAAAGCAAGAAAAAAAACAAAACGTCAATGTTAGATACGTTTCAGTAAAATTTTCTGTGCACCTCACTTTAGTTGACTTTTTTTTTTTTCTCCCAAGTTCCAACTGCAGTAGATATGATCCACGATTCGCTTTCCAAAAGGCTTTTGGCAAATTAAGCTCTCAGATTTCCATTATGTTCAACACTGAATTAGAGATGCCTAATTTAAGAGGGGTGGGTTTTCATATTTATATTTATATATAAGACCCCAAAACCCCTTTCTCAATCCAACCAAACTGAAAAAGCTGAAAGGCAGTCGGTTCTACAGTTCACATCTATGACAATATCATAGTAAATAGAGCCTGTTTGCAGAAATGATGTGAGAAATGTCCGACGGGTCCGAAAGATTTCAGAACTTTTCACACGTAGGACCCAAGGTTCCGTAGTTTTCTGTCGTCCGAATCAAAGATGGCGACGTCCATCCACGATATTGTGCCATGCTGATGCTGTGTTTTCAAGGAGGAACTTGAAGGACAAGTCGGCATCGTGATGGCGAGTCTAATCCAGTCGTCGTCCGCTTCAGTTGTTTTCCTCGTCGCTGTCGTCGGGGCTGATGGCTGGACTGTAGGTCGGAGACGTTGGACTGTACCCGGGCGAAGTCGGGCTGTAAGTCGAGCCTTTGGGACTAGTAGGCGAGTACGTCGGCGAAGTTGGGGAGTATTTTGGAGACGTCGGGGAGTATGTAGGCGAAGTGGGCGAGTACTTGGGGCTGGTCGGGGTGTAGGTAGGAGATGTTGGAGAGTACGTCGGAGACGTAGGGCTGTATTTGGGCGTAGTGGGCGAGTAAGTCGGAGACGTCGGGCTGTATTTGGGAGAAGTGGGCGAGTACTTGGGCGAAGTGGGAGAGTATTTGGGTGAAGTCGGGGTGTATTCCGGAGAGCTGGGGCTGTACGATGGAGAGGTGGGGGTGTATTTCGGAGACGTGGGGGAGTAAGACGGCGAGCTCGGGCTGTAAGAGGGCGAGCTCGGGGTGTACGTAGGAGATTGAGGCGTGTACCGAGGGCTGGAAGGGGAGTAAGACGGAGAGGTGGGGGAGTAAGACGGGGATGTGGGAGAATAGTTCGGGCTGGTGGGCGTGTAATTCGGAGACGTAGGCGAGTACGAAGGCGAGGTTGGGCTGTAAGACGGAGAGGTGGGCGAGTAGCTGGGCGAAGTGGGCGTGTAATTGGGCGAGGTCGGGCTGTAACTGGGAGACGTTGGGGAATATGAAGGCGAAGTCGGGGAATACGAAGGAGAGGTCGGAGAGTACGAGGGGGAAGTTGGCGAGTACGATGGAGAGGTGGGCGAATACGACGGGGACGTCGGGCTGTAGCTGGGAGACGTCGGTGAATAAGAGGGCGAAGTCGGAGAATACGACGGAGATGTCGGAGAGTAAGATGGAGAGGTGGGCGAATAAGATGGAGATGTTGGAGAGTAAGAGGGCGATGTGGGCGAATAGCTCGGGGAGGTTGGGGAATAAGATGGAGATGTTGGAGAGTAGGATGGAGAGGTTGGGGAATAAGATGGAGATGTTGGGCTGTAGTTGGGGCTGGTGGGAGAGTAGGAAGGAGAGGTGGGAGAGTACGACGGGGATGTGGGGGAGTAGCCGGGGCTCTGCGGGGTGTAGCCTCCAGGGGATCGCGGCTCGTACGCCGGAGATGTGGGGGAATAGTTTGGAGACATGGCTCCACCTGGAGGAGAGGAGAGAAAGTACAAGGACAAGATAACGTATTCTGCAAGCTATTTTCCAATCATTTTTCATGTCTAGAACATCTG
Source organism: Pangasianodon hypophthalmus (assembly GCF_027358585.1). Lineage (NCBI taxonomy): Eukaryota > Metazoa > Chordata > Actinopteri > Siluriformes > Pangasiidae > Pangasianodon > Pangasianodon hypophthalmus. The sequence goes on along the minus strand of NC_069721.1, from coordinate 23,336,858 downwards.
TAAAAAAATAGTACACTGACAATTTTCTCTTTTACCAAACATCACTACAAGTTCCTTCCCCCCTGAGGATGCATGTAAACCCTGACTTTAATCTTAAAAATGATAAAATGGCTCCTAAGCTAACCTGGAGAGGGAATGTAAGGACTGGCTGGACCAGGAGATCCAGGAGAGCCGGGTGTAGGAGACCATGCGGGCGAGTAACCCGGAGAGAAGCCGCTGGCATCGGAGGCAGCACTGGGTGAAAATCCTGCAGCTCCTGGAGTCATTCCACTTCCTGCTTGGAGAGAGAGAGAGAGCGCAAGGATGAGGCAGAGAAAATATAAATGCTGGATCTGAGAGCATCAGATAAAAGTGACTGTCCGCACTCACCCACACTGGGAGACCATGCACCGTAAGCCGGGGTGGCCCCCGTGTTCCAGGGTGTCATGGCTGGAGACATGCTGCTCATAGGGCTGGGGGCGGAGCCAAAGAACATTCCCGTTGCTGCAAAAGGAGGAGAAAGAAAAAAAAAAAAAAAAAAAAAAAAGAAAATGCATGAAGAGACTTACTTTTAAGATGAAAATCATTTTTGCTAATTAACAAAAATAAAAACGTTACTTACGTCCAGCTACACTGATGCCGGGGATGTTGGTGGGAATCTCCATGCCGTATTTGCATTTCTCAGCATCCAGCAGCAGGTCGAAGCAGCCGGTGCCTGCAGGAGCCAGCTGTCCGAGCATGATGTTTTCAGACACGCCCTTCATGGGATCGCATTCTCCATGGGACGACGCTTCCATCAAGACGTCCACCTACACAGGTCAAAGAGAAACCAGCAAAAAAGGTAACGTGAATGAATATCACGCTGTTACACTCGACATTAGGATTCTTCCTGTACAATTGTTTTTGCCTTTATTCAGAAATCACAGATAAAAAAACTCTACACTTCGGTAATTTAGTACATTAAACATTACATAGTTAAAGCTACATGCAATACGTTTATAGCTGTAATAATGTGAAAAGGTAGAAACAAGGTGGAACAAAATCACCATTATAATTACTGCTGCTTTGTTTATCAGTAAGAATCTCATGGAAAATAAAATTCGGTATTAAAAAATATATATATAAACTATTAGATTCAATACTCCTCAGGATCAACCAGGATCTGTGCAGACCAAACTTTTACCCACAAACGAATTAAGCTATAATCAACAATAGATTTTTATTATTTATTTAATTTTTGTAATTTATAACCGAACAGAAAAATCCAAACATGCCTACGCAGGTGTATAAATACACAGTACGCACACAATACTAAAAAAAATTCAAAATGCATTGAAAAGTATTTATTTCTGTGCTCCTTGTTCTCACCGTCTCTTCAAAAGAGCACTTCATGAGCGGGCCGGTGTCCTGTCTGTTGATGCCGTGACGGGTGATGGCCATCAGGTGACCTCTGCAGGTCATGGTGTCGCACAGGAGGGCGAGATGGCGGTAGTTCACGTAGGAACCGTCGAAGGAGATGACGTGGTACAACTCTCTCTCCAGAGCCTTACGCACTGCCTCGATACCGAGCACCTACGAGAGAAAGATAAGCTGATTAAAAATGGAAAAATGGCTGCAGCTACCTTATAATTAGTGCTTTATATTATAATTAATATCTTTTAACTACAGATCTGGCGGTTTTTCCTAAACTCGGACGGCGAGCTGAGAAAATCTTACAGTGAAGATCTCCACGATGTCGTTGGAGGTGGTCCTGACGGGGTCGACGTCCTTCTCGCTGAGGACTCGCATTAGACTGACGCCGTCCGTCTCGAGAATCCATTCCTGTAGCGCTTTAAACTCTCCCTCCTCCGTGATTATGGTCCTTTTCTTGTTCTCGGTTTGAGGAAGATGCATGTACACCTAAAGGAGAGGAAGACGATGAGTTCGGTATAAATAAACAGGAGCTTGTGATAGAGGGTTTGTTCCATATTTAAAACAATACAAGCAGCCCATTTTAAATCATGTGACTCGAGGCACCTTGCTGATCTGTTCGATGCCCTGTAGGGTCATGTCCGTCAGCATGTTGGACTCGATGCACCGCAGGAACACGTCGTCGTCCATCTTATCCACCACCTCTTCATCCTGCCAGAGGAACGACACACAGGATTCAACCAGCTCAATGAAACGTGTGTATAATGTGAAAGGAACACGATTAGGAGACACCGTGATGGTGAGGCGCGAGTTTCAAATATTATTTTAAAAAAAATTATATTCATAATCTCACCTCCTGGAACTTGTTCTCATCGCTGTTCATGATTCGGATACGCAGCACCAGCTTCTCAGCGTTATCGTCATTGAAGATGCAGTTTAGATCGTCACCAAAACCTGGGAGACGCAAACGGGGAAAAAAGGGGGAAGTTAAATACTGAGCACAGAGAAAACCTAAATCTATCCAGCTTACTATTATTATTATTATTATTATTAAATCCTAGCTCCTGTCTAACAGAGCTTTTAGTGCTATTCTAAAGATCACATCCTGTTTTATTCTAGCATTAGAGTAAATTTTTCCCCACTACACACTTCTGTTCACACTCGTTCTGGATAAATTCAATACACGTAAATGTAAATAAAAGGCATGAGTTGTATCTGAACTGGGATTCCACAGGATACAAAAAATAAATAAAATGAAAAAGCATAACTGATGACTACTTACTCTTTATTAAACTTTTTAAGAAGACACTTCAGCCTACATCTTGCTTTCTCATGGCTCAATTATTTTTACTCATTTTATTCATGTGCTTCTCCTAAATGTTGGAAACAGATCTGTTTTTTGTATATATTAAAAACGCAATCTTTTGAGTTTATATTACTAATATTTACGGGTATTGGAAGGTTTATTATAAAATATTGCAGGTCTGAGGTGTCAGTATGTTCACAGCTCTGGTACGAGTCTCCCAAAATAAAGGCAGTTAATAAATTACTGGAAGCCTTTAAAAATAATTTCATCCCTGATGGACGAAACTGCCAGCGCATACTACCTTGAAAATAAAAGATTACTTAATAGTATTTTTTATTAATTATTTAATTACGATTATTTTTATTGCAATAATTTATCTTTCTACTATGAGTTATTGCTATTGATTTTTTTTTTTTGCTGTTATTTGTTTTTGTCGCTTTAATACGCCACCCTCTTTCTAATCCTCAGCCATTTTCTTCGGTTTAAAGAAAACACTCTGCTTGATGCAAGATTACAAAACGCAGACTTTAGTAAAGTGAATTACGAAGATCACTGAGTGTCTTCTGGTCTCACCTGCGTTAATCTTCTCAGCGATCTGCTCCATGGAGAGCTTTCGGTCAGTCATGTGTTTGCGGTCCAGCTCGATGCGCAGCAGCCAGGGAGAGATGCGGGTCACGTCAAAGTCGGGCATCTCGTAGTAAACGTTCACCCACTCCTGATCCTCGGCCACCACCGTGCTCTGGGGGTTGGGGTCGTAGTAGATGGCCGTGTTGGCCGTGACCTTACGCAGCGTCGTGTGCTCCAGGCGACACAGGATGTCTTTGGCGCGCTCTGCGTCGCGGGCCGCCTGGCCCAGCAGGAACACGGTCAGGGACGGAGTCTTGGGACGCTTGGAGATGTTGATCAGCTCTTTGAGTCGAGGCACACCCAGGGTGACGTTCTTAGCCGACACGCCGGCGTAGTGGAAGGTGTTCAGGGTCATCTGAGTGGCAGGCTCACCCAGAGACTGAGCGGCCAGAGCACCCACCATCTCACCCGGGTGAACCTAAAACATTTCAGAACTGAAATATAACCATCCAATCCAGACAGCGACTCACTCGCATCACGGGATTGTTGTTTTACTCACAATTGACTGGTTGAACTTGGTCTCAATCTCTCCCAGGAGCCACTCGAAGGCCTCGGAGCTGAGACGAAACTCTTCGGTCATGCGTCTGGAGCAGAGGGTGGAGCGCAGATGGATGTTAAGAAGCAGCGTCGCGTTCTGCTGGGCCTGCTTGCTTAACGGATCGTCACCGTTCACGATCACCAGCTTCTTACTCAGCTCTTGCACACCTACATGAGAGAAGGAAAAAAAAAACTCCACTTAATTAATCCAGTAATTCAAACACAAGCAGCTGAACTGGGTTTCGTTCAAGCTACATTTATGCTTTGATTTCGGGAAAAAAAAAAAAAAAAATATACTAGAAGTTAGAAGTTAGATTATGGAAGTAAGTATTGATTCCAAATCTGTTTGTTGGAGCACCGATGCATAAAAGCACACACGCGTGCCATCTGTAATAAGTTTACACACCCTCCACCACTCTTAAAGGGTTGAGATCTGTTGGAGTTCGCGGGTTGATGCGGAAAATCTTTTGCGCATTCCAGATCATTCGGGCCAGATTGCACGGCAGCACCACCTGCAGGAACGGAGAGCAAGTTACAACACCTGCATTATACAGCGTAATCACCTTTTACAGCATCTGTAGTGCACGCGTGATGATTATAAACATGAGAAAACAAGGATTTTGCTGAACGTGTTTGTAATTTTCTTCAGTCAAAGGTGCTGGGATTAATTTTTAACTTTCCCTAATAAATGCTAGATAACAGATCTACCATATGTGCAACAAGATTTTTTGGCAAATTGTCTCATTCTATTAAGTTAATAAGCACTTGTATGTTAAACGGTATACATCGTATAAGCGTTAATCTTTTTAAAAATTACACACCTTGCTGTCTCCGGTGGGGAAAATGGCTCTCAAGATCTCTCGGTCCTCCTTCATTTTCTCAAACTCCCTCTCCAGGGCGCTCTGCACGTGTGCGTTGGTCATCACTTCCTTCAGCACGTCCTCCTGCAGCGTGCGCCGGAGAGCTCGCTCGTTAGTGTAGTCAAACTTGAACCTGGTGGATTAAACAGGATGGAGGTCGAAGGTCAAGGACAGAATGTCAGATAGGCGATAATCAACGAGGTTTGGAAAGACTACAACTGCTAGAAAGATTTACTAGCATGAGATTACTGCAGTGACTCACTTCTTCTCAAAAGCTTTGTGGGATGGTTTAAGCGTGGCCATGTTTTGGAACTCGACAGCCTCTCCAGCCAGACCATCCTCTCCGTATCTCAGCTGCACCACCTGGTTAATGGAGTTCCTCACAGTGGCGTCGTATTTCACCATAACCGACTCCATAGACTTGATCAGACGACGCTGGATATAACCTGAGGAGAGCAAAACAAAGAAAAAACATGAGGAACGCTACCGCCAACATGTTTCTAGTAAACACAGTCGTTTTGGTTATATACAGTATTGTACAAAAGTCTTAGGCACCCTATTATTTTTTTTTTTTGTAAAAACTTTGTTATAGATTTTTATTTTCTGATTTCTACTTTATCGAGTCAGTGCTGAACATTTTAGATTCCAAACATTAGTTTTCCAGCACAAAGTGAAATGTTACAGAAAAATGTTTGTATGTCAGTAAAGAAAGCAGCAGATTCCATAAGAGACACGTTTCAGATAAAAACATAATGAAGGCTGCTGGGTTTCGCTGCAGAAATAAGAAGCGAGTCGACAGTCAAAGTCTCCAGAAGAACTGTGGCTGCTTCTGCAAGATGCTCAGTAACACTTCCAGCTCATTTCCTTATAAAACTGCACACACTGCACCTGAGAATACTAATTTATTTATTTAAAGCGAAGGATCGTCACACCAAATATCGACTGTTTCATTTATTACTGTTTACTGCTCTTTATAGGATTTTTGTAATGTAGAAACATTTAATTTCATCATTTTTGAAGGCTACTTTACTCTACAGCATTTCATTACATGTGCCTGAGACTTTTGCACACTACTGTATATGTTGCTTTGAACGTTCTTGTTCTTTACCCGTCTCGGCCGTTTTCACAGCCGTATCGATCAGACCCTCTCTGCCTCCCATGGCGTGGAAGAAGAACTCCGTGGGTGTCAGACCGGCGAGGTACGAGTTCTCCACGAACCCCCTACTCTCGGGACCGTAGTCGTCCTTGATGAAGTGAGGAAGAGTGCGGTGCTTGAAGCCGAAAGGGATTCGTTTACCCTCAACGTTCTGCTGACCCACCACAGCAATAACCTACAGCAGGAGCATGAACAGGTGAAATCACAGAAACATAACTTTATAATTAATTTAGAACGTGCACAGCGGGAGAAATCTCATTTGAACTCCAAGTGAAATCACTTTATGCTCATTAAGGACATCTAACTTAAAGTCTCACCTGCGAGATGTTAATTTTGGAGCCCTTGGATCCGGCCACCACCATGGATTTGAAGTTATTGTACTCGGACAGCGACTTCTGAGCAGAAGATCCCGTCTTGTCTCGAGCGTCGTTCAGGATACGGTTGACCTGATTTTCAAAGGTCTGCCTCAGAGTGTTACCTGGAGTGGGCTCCAGTTCGTTGTTGTGAGCTTTCTCGATGACCTGGAAAGTGTCGTATCTAATGATTAAGTGTGGCTAAAACTCTAAAACTGACTCACTAATACCACCATGGAAGTAAATCTCTAAATAAGCTCCACCCCCTTGCAGTTGTAGTTCAGCTCACAGGCAGCAGGGGGCACTAAAACTACCAACTCCACCACAAAAACACATGTCTAGCTTATGACTCTGATAAATGAGAAACCACTCACCTCTATCACATCTTGTTTGGCCTTCTTGATGGTGTTCTGAATGTCAAGATACGTCTTCGCATCAGCGATAGAGTCACCAATACCAATAGAGTGACCTACAAGAGTGAAAAAACCATGACCACGTGCTCAGAAGAAAGGAAAACACAGGCTGAGTGATAAACATTATTGAAATCAATTGGTTACGAGAGCTAGCTCACCAAGATCAAACAATTATGACTATACATGCAGTCTCACAAATAAAACCTTACCTTCGATGAGCAGCCAGTTGTTGACGACAGTCTGAATGTTGGAGTAGAAGAGGCGGGTGATGTCATGACCCATCTCCAGGTAGGAGATGTGGACGAGAGAACCGGCGGACGTACCGAGAGACTTCTTACACAGGATCCCCATGATCAGCTCTCCGTTCTCCACGATCACCTGCAGCAGGAAGGAACGTCCCAGTCAATAAACAGCTGTACAGTGTAGAACCTTCACGGGTTCTGTGATTGTCCCTTTTGAGGAGCCTTCAAGGTTTTATATAGAACTCTGGCCTTTCAGAAACGGCACCTAGTAGACTCATTTTAGTGATGATCCTTAAATTATCCAATGAATCCTTAAAGAACCCTTGAAGAACCTGTGGTCTAATTACTACGATTTAAGATTTTAGACGCCTGACAAGTGCTTTGGAATAAAAAAATTTTGAAGTAATGAAGTTTGTACCACATACTTATCCACTTAATACACACTTTTAGAAGAAAAGAAGGTTCTTTAGAAGGTTCTTCAAGAGTTCATTGGACACTTAATGGCTTTTAGCTTCTGTAACAGTGTTCTTTATGATAGGAAAACATTTTGAAGTAGTGTATTATATAGAACCTTTAACGGTTCCCGCTGTGGGACAACCAAAGAGCCTTTGAATGCTCTAAATTTAACTGCGTAGACTCATTAATCAGGTCCAGAGGTGACTCAGTGTGTCAGTGTAGCTTTAAAAAACAAAAAGGGGCCTCTACTTGCATCCCTTTCTGATGGAAGAACACTATAAATGTTCTACACAGAAAGTTTAAAAGAACCTGAGGAACCCTTGTAAGTTCTAAATTTAAGAGTGTAGCCTAATTAATCAGGCCCACCTTTGTGTCTCCAGGAGAGATGTGCTTATACGGGCCGCTGTCCTCGTCGTCCGGATGCGTGCTGTGTGTACGGATCACGTTGATGTGACCTGGAATGATCAAGCTGAAGATCTGTTTGCCGGTCCACAGTGGGCGTGGCTTTAAAATAGCAGGCTGCGGCACTTTGCCGTCCCAGGAGGACAGGAACATCAGCAGATTCATCACTTCACCCTGATGGAAGAAGAGAACCCCCAGGGAAAAATCATCAAGTGAGAAAACTGGTCTTTCATATTATTCATCACCAAGAATCAGTTTTAAGTCTGAGTCTGAGTGATACACACCCTCTCTAAGAAGACGTCTCGCTTGGTGAACTTGCGCACGGCGGTGAGCGTGTCCTGCACGATACCCATGACGGGTCTGTTGGACTGCGGCGTGACGATCATACGCGGCACCATGGCCAGCTCCTGAATCTCGGCGCGCGTCTCGAGTGACTGGGGCAGGTGCAGGTTCATCTCGTCTCCGTCGAAGTCGGCATTGTAAGGAGTCGTTACACTGTAGAGGAAGAAGATCGGAGTGTATTCTGCTCATCTATCATTTTCAACAATCAAAAATGTTGACATTAAATATTAAAGGGGCAGTTTGTAGTTTTTAAAATGGTGTTTCTAGACCTTTAATAACTATATAAATCAGTACAACGAGTGCCACAAATACGCATGATATATATTAAAAAAAAAAAAACTACACACAAAGGATTTGGCTTATTTCTAGTTTAAGTCTTGTTTACATTTTTCTGGCCTGGAAATAAGCCCCGCCTCCTTCCAGGACAGCTGCTCAGCGTCCCTATTTTTTTTTTCCTCAAAAGGCAACTCACTATGTCCTGTTAAGGTTGTAATTCACCTCTCCAGGCAGCAGAGGGCTCTAGAAATGACCAGCTGCTCTTGTTAAAGTCACACGTACACACCTGAGGTTGAGTCGAAACGTCGACCACGGCAGGATTCGAACCCTGTGACCCATCATAGACATTTTGTGCAAGGTGGGCTGTCTGTTAAAGATGACGATGTCACCGTCGCACATGTGTCGCTCCACCTGATAAGACATCCAGCACAACAAGAGTTTAAGTATTAAAAAAATACGTCAGTTTTAAAATAATAATAATAATATTAAAAAAAACAAAGAAAAAAAAAAAAAAAGACACAGCTAGGGAAATGCGTTACTTTACCTTATAGCCGATCTGAAGGTGAAGGTCACTCGGTTTCGGGTGGAACCGAAGGTCAATTCGGTCTCCGTTATCCCGGATGATGTATTTGGCTCCGGGATACTGACTGTTTCCTCTCCTCACGAGCTCCTGGAGTCTGAGAAGGGAATCAAAGTCAATCATCTCAATAAACTGACAATTCAATACCATCACAGAGCTGCCAGCACTTCTTTCCCAAATCACTTGCCTTAAACAGAACCTGAAGTGTGCGTATACGCAGATTTTTAAATTAAACACCAGGTGCTTTAGGTCTGTTTTAGTTACGACATTTACTGTGTTTTAAAAATTAAAAAAAAAAAAACTCTGAATTTCCAACCTCTGACTAAGAAAAACGAACAAAAAAAAAATCTTGGAATTTCTACTCAGAATATCAGGGAGTCTCCTTAACCTCGAATTTATCATGACATGAAAGCAAGATGGCCGCTTACATCATGAACAGTAACTAAAACTAAAACTCACTTAGTAGCTTAAGCCCAAAAATCATGTAATTCCAATTTCAGACTTTATTTCTGAGTTAATTCGAACGCAGCAGTAGACACTAGAAACGTTTCCATGCGTGTAAGTTACCGTAAAACGCCATATATACGCCGTCTGAACTCGTCTGCTCTTTTAATCACATTCTGATCATCACTATCAGTAAAATTATTTGTAAAGTGTTAGATTAAAAACTCCATTGTGGGCCTAATACGCTTATTTATTTATTTATTTATTTAAGTTATTCTTGGCTGACATGTTTAATTCCCTGATGTTAACGATATACATAGGTAATGTTTTAAGTCAAACCTTTATTGATGGATTATATTTCAACTCAAAACACACTCTGTTTACTGCGACAGAAAGCGAGCTCATGTGGCGTTTTTAAAAACAGGACGCGTAAGGTTGACGAGATTGTTACCTGTCGATGTTGAACGGCGTGACGATCTCGGGGAAGGTCATGTTAGCGGCGATGGAGCGAGGCACGCCCACCTGGTCGATCTGTAAGTTGGGGTCGGGCGTGATGACGGTTCGGGCAGAGAAGTCCACACGCTTCCCCATCAGGTTTCCTCGCACACGGCCTTCTTTCCCCTTCAGCCTCTGTTTGATGGATTTGAGCGGACGGCCGGATTTCTGCATCGCCTGAAATGAACGTTTTGGATTTTCAGCAGATCTTCAGCATTTTACAGTCACGCCAACTCTCCAAGCTGATTCATCACGAAATAAATTTAGGGTGATGAATTATCTTGTGTCTACTCCAAGTTATTTCTGCATTACATTTCTTCTATTGCACACAGATTCACGGCATATTTAACGTACACGTTTTATTAAAACTTACTCGAGGCAGACCGGGCAGCTCGTTGTCCACCATGGTGGCCACGTGGAACTGCAGGAGCTTGACGTCTTCTGCTATAACGTGCGCTGCAGCTCCGCTCTGCTCGTTCCGTCGCAGCTGGTTATTGATTTTCACGATGTCGGCTAACTTGTGCGTCAAATCATCCTGAAGGGGAACCGCAGGAGCAATTTAATGGTACATTTTAAATGCACACAAGTGTTTTCTGATGAAAATGATGATTCACACGCTGCACCAAAAAAACATGAAGATTAAAAAGCCTTGATTTTGATCGGAAATGGCTTAACACATTCTTTGAGCTACAGTTTAACTTTAAATTAAAGAAAAGTGGCCCAAACATCTGCATATTAAAATTGCACGCTATTTTAATTATTAATCTCACTAGTCAGATTATTCATAAAAATAACTAAAGTTTCTCTCCAAAACCAAAACTTGGCTTTAAAATTATTCACTCTAATAATGAATGAAGCATAATTCTGAGTTAAATTTGACTTTTATATTCTTTTGGTTTTTGCAAAAATAACTAAATGAGGGAAAAAAAAGCCAAATTTAAAATTCAACCCTAATAATTTTATTTTGTTCAGTTTAAGAAATTATATTGTTTCTTGCTCACTGGAACGAATAAAAGTAAATAAATTCTAGCTAGTAACTGAACGATTGATTGAGAAGTGTTCTGTAGTATAAAGCTGAGCACCACTGTGGTGTAATAAATCCTGAACACACACCTGACAAGTCTGAATATCTGACTAACGTTTGACTCTCACCTGGTTCCTGGCCGAGCCCTGCATGACCACAGCCGGTCTGACGGCGAGGGGCGGAACCGGCAGCACGGTGACGATCATCCACTCCGGCCGCGCGTACTTGGGATCCATCCCCAGGATGAGATCCTCCTCGTCTGAGATGCGTTTGAAGATCTCGTGCACGCGCTCGGGGCTGAGGAGAATCTTCTTCTCCTGAGAGTCCTCGTTTACGTGCTTCCACTCGGCGTACAGCTCCAGGCCCGAGCGCCGGATACGAGGCTGGTACCGCCCACATCCGCCGTGACCCTGACCATAACCAAAGAACCGTAAAAATCAATAGATGAAGTCGATTGTTAGAGTGAACAGAAATGGCGTTCCTGGACCAGCCAGGTGTGTTACAGCTCACCTTTTCTTTAGTGAGGTCCTCGTCGTTCTCCTGCTGCTCCACTCCGAACTTGTTGTCCATCTCCTCGCCGCCCTCGCAGATGTTTTTACCCTTACACAGGTCGTAGACGTGCATCAGGCGCTTTCGCGGCTGACCTTTCGACTTGGCCAGGATGTCTTTGATTTTTGGGTTGTTCTGTAACGTAGACGTACAAACAGGATTATTTTTAAGGGTAATAAACGCTCACAAGCTTGCATTCACCAGATTAGTGTTATAACTCCAAATAGTGCAAAATGCAAAGTCGGAAGAAATATAATGCTATATAAACAAACGAATAAAACACACACCGCATCAACCAGCAGCTTGGAGCAGAAGAAACACACACAGCGGAGGACTTTCATGATCTTCGCGATGAAGCCGACGTGAAAGACGGGCTTGGCCAGCTCGATGTGACCGAAGTGACCCGGACATTCTGTCATGTTACCTACATCATGAACAGCAGATGAGTGAATGAGTTTACGATCCATGTTAGCCCCCCCCCAAAAAAATAAATAAATAAAAATAAAAAAAAACCCACACACACGCAACACTTCTACTGTCATTTATCTCAACATCTCAAAATTTCAATCCTGAACCTAATAATTATTCAGGGAAATATTTATTTTTACTCACTATTGTTCACGTAACATTTTGTACATCCCTTTTGCACTTTACATATATTTCATACTCATTCTAATTTTTTAATTTTAGCTTTAATGACGTATTTCATACACAGTCTAAAGAGGAGGAGGCCAGGTGTCCATTTCACTGCAAGTTATACACTGTATATAATTGTGCATTTATGTGACAAATAAAAATCTTGAATTTATTAGTGAGATTTTTTTTTTTTTTAAATCAAAACACCACCACAGTATCTAAAAGGCAACATGCAGTTCCTGAAATTATGTGTGATTAAAATACGATGGTTTCAGGTGCAGCCGTAAACCGGATCCCGACGCACCTGCACACGTCTGGCATCTCCCCGACCTCTCGATGACCCCCTGCCGAGGGTCCATGAGGCCGCCCAGTTTGGGGCGTCCTCCCTCGGTGGTCTCGGGGTACTTGATGCCCCCATCTGTGACGGACATCCGTTTCTGCAAAGACACCAGGCAAAAATATTAACCTGTGCTTAATTAATACATCAAAAACCCAAATGTCCAATATCTGGATTTCAGACCTTTATATACTTATATGCCTTTCTATACAGTGAGAATGTAGGTGCAATATGCAAATGTACAAGTTTATAACACTCAGGTAAAAGCACACATTTCAAAATATGCCACTTCTTTAGCTAAGCAAGTAAAGAGTGCTTCTGACCACTGATTAAGCATAATGCAAACATCACAGACCAGTTTCCAGGACCATGTTTGCACAAATAATCCCACTCATGAAATAGTCACATACTGCATCTGTGATCACGTGACTTGTCACCTCAAAGTCTGCAGGTATGAAATGTGCTGTACTTTTTATTTTCTTTATAACCAAAACACCCAAGTCTAGCAGTTCACTAAGCTCATCATGATGCTAATTCATGTTCAGACAAAACTTGCAACATCTGAGTGCATTATTAAATAAATTAGATCTACAGCAGGCTGTTTTTTTTTTTTCTCTTTGCAAATTTCACTAATGCAACAGATTTGTTGTGTTCAGTGCATCCTCCTGCACCATCCATGTCAACATCAGGTGCATTAAAAAATAAAAAAAGACATTTTGCATTAAAAGATTAAAAAAAGCATGCTTTTGAATTCATTTGTAAAAAAGTTTTTATTGTCATGAAAAAGAAAAAGTAAAAAAAAAACCACATTATGTCGAGCTTTGGGAGTTTAACGAGAAGAAGAAAAAGGCAAACTGCTATTAAATAAGGTGATTTCATTCTTTATAAAAGTCTATATTTAAAATTCTACTTTTATTATTAATCCAGTAAATTCCTGTCCAACTTTTTTTTTTCTTTTTTTCTCTTTTTTTTTCCCTGCACGTGCGCTTAACTGTTAGACTGAGTGGCGCGTGAGCCGGCTAGCAATGCTAAGCTAGCGCTAAAACGAGGACAAAACACACTGAGCCTAAAGCTAAAAAGTAAAACATGGAGCTAAAGTGGTGATCTATGAGGTTAATCAGAGCAACAAAGCTGGTGTCCAAAGAATGAAGAGAAAAACCTAGCGCAAAGGAAAAGACCTACAAGCTCATCAGGGCTGATGATGCCGAACTGAACTCTCTTGATGAGGCGCAGTGGGCATGCGCTGTCGCTGGAAGGCGGTCCGTGCATCCTGTCTATTCAAAGAGACTCGTCCTCCCTTCGGCACGCCGCTTTTCAAAGAGGGAACGGCTCTGAAACGCCACCAAGACCCTCTTCCTGGCACCGAGAGGTGACCGGAACGTGTCCGATGGCGGTTTCCAAACGAACCACGTTTCTTACCACTCAATGTGCCTATTTATTTATGTATATAATCTAACTGCTTAAACTACTCCTCTAGCCCCCTTCCTCCCCTTGATCTAACCTCTGGTGCGCTCTAAGCGCATCTGAAAGAAAGCGCCTCGCACACGTCTTTATATAGACTGAACGACAGCTACGGGTTAACCCACTCTCTTTCACAGGGGCAAACGAGTCCGAAGGCGGGTTGTAGCGCTACACTCCTGAACGTTCATTGGCTACACGAATGGTGGATATGAATAATTCATAAAGGACGACGCACAGCCAATCAGAATGCACGTTTTTCTACTCAACGAATCCTAACCAGAATAAGGCGGGAAGTCATAAAACAAGTCTTCCTATTGGTCTATCGTTAGAAAAGGCGTGACCACAAGCCGTCTGGGTGTAATTCAATTTTAATATTCAACAATATGAAACGTGATTTGTGGGCACGCTTATGAATATGTATGAGCAAGTAAGAACTGACCAATCGGAACAAACTATAACGACGTTCGTATCGTCCCGCCTCTTTTACGAACATTGCCGATGTTTGCCGAATGCTGTTTTCCCCGTCTAAGCAAAAGTAAAAAAACGGTACTGTTCCGTTCGTCTCGCCCTGGACCAGCTACGAGTGTTGGAAAAGAAGCTCGCGCGAAAGGCCTACCTCAACCACCGAAGATTCAAACATATATATTTTACTTAGCTTTTATGATAAATGGTCCAAAATTATTTTAACAATGTTCTTTAGCACGCCTTTAAATATAACCGTTATTTTTCGTAGCAATTTTTAACATTTGCTACTATTTTATGGGAAATTGCAAGAAGCCTCGGACTCGAGTTAAAGCAATGGCCGGACAACTGACACTGAATTTCGGTATGCGGAGTTGGAAAGCCCCCGGAAAGCCTGGAGCTTTGTACCAACTATATTTTTTAATCTTTTTTTATACACAAAAGATCAGAATTTATCGTTTAGTCTTTGTGAGACGATTGCTTAAAAGGGTGGTACGTATTTTGAGTTTTGATCCGTATTTTTTTGAGATTTTAAGCTGTAGGCCGCGTTTTAGTCGGAAGGCTCCAGCGGATAAGGTTAGATAACAGTATAAAGAGAGAGATGGATTTTTAAAAATATTATTTCTGAAATATTTAATAATGAGCTGTTTAGACAATAATGAGTTTCAGTTTACTGTAATGGAGAACGGTTCAATTTTTGTCGTCTGAAACAAAAAAAAATGTATGTTAGGTAACTATTATTAACGTTATAAAGTGTGAAGGTTAGTATTTACCTCCGTGTTATTTAAATTACAGTATGTTATTAAAGCTAAAGTGAGCAACCATGTTGATTTAGCTCCTTTTTTAAAAAATAAAATAAAATGTATAATATGTTATATTTGTTCGGTTTCGTTCGAAGGAGAACGTTAAAGCACAATATGGCCGCCGCGGTTATTAGCTTCTTAGCTTAGCATAGTTCTGTCTCCTCCACAACAACAAAGTGAGAAAATAAAAATTAATTTCTGAGTCTTTAGGTCGACGATAAATTTTTTAAAAATCTAGATTATAAATTTAATTAGATTTCCCAAATGTAGAGCAGACGATTTATTTTATAAATCGCCTTTTAGGTGGTGAGGTGGAATTTTATTTTTTTGTTTGTTGTTGTTTTTTTCTTTTGTCTTTTAAAAAATAACATTAATATTACATTAGATTAGCCAGCCGTCTTAACACTTATTGTCGATACTTAAGTATTTAACAAAATAAAGAAAATAATAAGTGCTGGCTAAGTTGTACGTTGGATATTTAGCTAAGATTAGTTGCCATGGTGATTTGTTTTTGAGGAAATACCACCGAAATATACATCAATGCTATCTTATTCCTATAGAAAAGGGTGTATAATATAGATTATTAGTTATATTTATATATATAATATTATTTATATATTTATTTATTTGTTAAAAAGGAAAGGGGAATCGTCGACAAGTTGGTCTTGCACGCGCGCGATGCTAAGCTAGCTAGCATAATGTTCTTGGTCTAGCATTTGTCTTTTTGTCGCTGTACACGACATTAAAACGATTTTCTTTACGATTTTGAAGCTATTCTGAGCTAGTATGTCGCTTTAGTTTTAAATAATGGATAATTATTAAATATTAGACAGCAGGTTGGTTTATTTAGCTAGCTAGCCAGCCATCTTAGCCAGCTAACAGTAAAAGCTTTGTTATATGTAACTTGGGTGTGTTTTCCGTCGCTGAGTGATATTTTTTTACATATACACAAATGTAGCTGTATATTTGGTGGAAATTATGTTCTTAGCTATATTATTTTTTTAAATCAAACCGCTCTAGTGCTTGGTCAGGGCTGGTGTTGGTGTGTCAGTATGGCGGAGGCGTCTGTGTAATAAAAATGGAGTCTGTTCTGTTACAGGGTTGTTGTTTTGTAAGGAAGAGAGAGAGAGAGAAGTCAGGCTGAGTCATTTGCCACAGCTAAACATGTCTTCTTCCTTATTGTTATTATTTTTTTTCTTTTCACAGCGTCTAAGAAGTCATTTCAGACCGCTAGTTAAATGATCCAGATTGAATAGTAGGGGGAAAAAAGAGAAGGAATTCGTGTGGTGCCACGGAGGCAGGATCAGATTATCTGCTTTAGGAGTAAGTCAGGTTACAGAAGTCTCCTCAGTGTTGCCAGCAGCTCTTTTCAGGGGAAAGTAGCTAAAGCAGGCTCAGAAAGGGGGCTAGAAGTCGCCGGGTGACGTCACGGACACGTTCATTTGCATGTTAAATTTATTCTTTGTGATCATTGGTAGCTGAAGGAAGATTTTTCAAAATGCAATACTTTTATCAGACTCGAAGGAAATAATAGATGAGAATTTGATCATCTGTTCGCTCTATAAACTTTTACGTGTTTAATATACTTTGTCTCAGGAACGCAGACACAAAGAAATGATCATGAAAGGCGAGTAGTTGTGAAGGAAACGGTTAATTAATTTTATTTTTTGTAAATATCTCCAAGAAGAGAGCTTAGAAGTGTGAGAGTGGGACAAACAAATAGCGGTGACCAGTGATTGGTCGTCGGGAAACTGTGGTTATCAGTGATTGGTCGTCGGGAAACTGTGGTTATCAGTGATTGGTCGTCGGGAAACTGTGGTTATCAGTGATTGGTCGTCGGGAAACTGTGGTGATTAGTGATTGGTCGTCGGGAAACTGTGGTGATCAGTGATTGGTCGTCGGGAAACTGTGGTTATTAGTGATTGGTCGTCGGGAAACTGTGGTGATCAGTGATTGGTCGTCGGGAAACTGTGGTGATCAGTGATTGGTCGTCGGGAAACTGTGGTGATTAGTGATTGGTCGTCGGGAAACTGTGGTGATCGGTGATTGGTCGTCGGGAAACTGTGGTGATCGGTGATTGGTCGTCGGGAAACTGTGGTGATCGGTGATTGGTCGTCGGGAAACTGTGGTGATTAGTGATTGGTCGTCGGGAAACTGTGGTGATCGGTGATTGGTCGTCGGGAAACTGTGGTTATTAGTGATTGGTCGTCGGGAAACTGTGGTGATCGGTGATTGGTCGTCGGGAAACTGTGGTGATCAGTGATTGGTCGTCGGGAAACTGTGGTGATTAGTGATTGGTCGTCGGGAAACTGTGGTGATCGGTGATTGGTCGTCGGGAAACTGTGGTGATCGGTGATTGGTCGTCGGGAAGCTGTGGTGATCGGTGATTGGTCGTCGGGAAACTGTGGTTATTAGTGATTGGTCGTCGGGAAACTGTGGTGATCAGTGATTGGTCGTCGGGAAACTGTGGTGATCAGTGATTGGTCGTCAGGAAACTGTGGTGATCAGTGATTGGTTGTCGGGAAACTGTGGTGATCAGTGATTGGTCGTCAGGAAACTGTGGTTATTAGTGATTGGTTGTTGGGAAAAATGGTGATCAGTGATTGGTCACAAGCGCAACAGTCAGGCTTCACACACTGACGGTGAGTCGAGCGAACCTGCTCCTTCAACTCGTATATCAGCAGCTGTGATGTGAGCTGGAGAACCGTATGGAGTTCAGTCACTAACATCTGCTCTGAAAGTCGCTAGATTTGTCACGAAAGGGGTCTTAAGTCACCAAAGTCTCTAATTTGGCAGCAATGAGTCGTCTCCTTTTCTTCTCCCTCTTGGCGCAGCGCTCCTTAAAGTCTGCCAGGTTTCTCCTGCTCGCACACCAACCCAACTTCGTGGGTTCATCAGGTTTCTCAGAGCAGGAAGATCTCTGAAATGGACTTTTAACAGTACAGACTTGTTATATTGCAGGTCCTAATATCTTTGGTTCTGGAAATTTCAAACCGTAACAGTCCTACACACCACACACCCAAACTTTATACTCATGAAAAGGTCAGCGCTCTGAATGTCAGTCATCTACAGCACAGGTTCCTGACCCTGGTCCTGGAGAACCTGCTGTCCTGCACGTTTTAGTGTCTTTCCTGCGTCTAACACACCTGATTCCCCTGAAGAAAAGTTTTTAATTAGCTGATTAGTTGAATCAGGTGTGATGGAGGAGGGAAAACTCTACAATATGCAGCACAGCAGATTCTTCAGGACCAGGGTTAGGATCTTCAGGTCTACAGACTTATGACACAGGATCTTTTCATAATATAGCAATATAATTAACATGCTCTAAATCTTAGCTAGCTGCGTCCGTGGCAAAGCGATGTTGCGTTACGTCACTTCACGGCTTAGCTTACAGTCGTCTTTTTTTATTTATTTATTTATTTATTTCACTATTAGATTCTCCCACCACTCGGCACGTTTCTGCTTCCTGTTTTTTTGCTTTCTTTTGTTTTCTTTTCTGGTTTCCAGACAGATGAGTTCTCTTTATTATGAAAAGCAGGACACTTCAAAATAAATTTGCTCAAGTCTGACATGCCAGAGAGAAGGCCATGTCTCTATGCTGTCCTGTCACGACACATTTGGTCCTGGAGAACCCAGCGTCCTGCTAGTTTTAGTGATTCCTATACTCTAACACACCTGAGCCAGGTGATCGCCTAATTACAAGCCCGTTCTCAGTTGAATTGGGCGTGTTGGAGAACAGAAAACACAAAAATGTCCAGGATTGACGATTCTCCATGAGTAAGATTGGGAACGCGTGCTTGATTATTCTGTAGAAGGCTAATATTCAGCGCTGATGTTTCTTGAGTGTGAAGTTTGTATGTGTGGCGCGTTAGGGGCGTTACGGTTTGTAATCTTTCCAGCGTTATTATCTAGTCCAAAAAATATATCGCAGGATTAATCAAACATTAAAAACACAGGATTTATTGTGAAATCTTTGTACAGGAGTGTTTTCGCATGTGCTTTTTATATAACAAAAGAAAAAAACGAAACAAAAGGAGACAAAAAGATAAAATCCCTGAATGTTTTTATAAAGATATGAGTATGACTTTGCTATAAAATCTGTCAGTACTCATCACGTCGCAGTTATATATAGTGCTTTGGCGGAGTGACGTCAAGTGAGGAACATGCTCAGACTGGCAGCGGAGCTAGTACTGTAGCATGTTTACAACAGAAGCGGATTAAACGCAGCTAAATGTTTTCAGTTGCACCGGAGATCACTGTAGTGTGATTTAGGATGAGTTCAGAGGAACGTGTTGTAAAGTTTTTGTAGCGTCGCAGCAGGATAGGAAGTTCATGAGAACTTCTGGAGTATAGAACTGGATAGAAGCTAATAGACAAATACATTTTAATCAGTGTTTATGAAAAAGTGGCTAACTGTGAAATCATAATGGTCAGGTACTTATTATCCCCACTCCTCGATCCCAAAATGTTAAAGGCAAAAACCTTTTCATCATAATCATCACAAATACAAACCTTTTTCTGTAAGCCAAATATTGATTCTTACTAAGATACTAAGATCTTGAGGTCAAATATGTTGCTAAAACTCTTCACCTGTCTGTTGTAGATCTTTCTAACACCACATGTGCATGTAAGTTCGTGAAGTAAAGTAAGCTACGGTGTTAAAATAAAAAGTTCCTGATCATGTTTTGTTGGGAGAGTTTAGGTGCTTTACATGGGCGTGTGGTAACTTGTGTAACTTGTGTATACTCGTCTCTCAGCTTAAGTGGTAGTCTGTTTAAAGTAAATGCTTAAAAGTATTTTAGCCTGCTGGAAAGGACCTGATTAGCATTTGCTTTTTTTTATTTACCATATCCAGAACTGGTTTGTTAACTCGTGAAATCATCTCTACAGCATTTATTAATGATCATTTTACAAGTCGTCAGGGCACTAGACCACTTTCCCGAGCGTCATTGCAGCTGATTACGTCATTCTTTGTTGTTGTTGTTGTTTTTAATGTTTTTTCAAACCCTGTTCATTGAGATCGGAATAAACTCTCACTTTTACACCACACCTCTGTCTTCTCTGTGCTCTTTTCTCCTACCTACTGGTTATTTTAACATGTTGATGATGTTGATCCTCTCAGATGGATCCTGATCCTGGTGTCTGAGCCACATGAACTCCTCTCAGCTGTGGTCCTGTTAGAGTTAGGAGTAAGAGCGCCACCGTGTGGCAGACACCAGGACTCAGTTACGCAACCGCTCCACATGCTCCGAGCCTCCTCTGCTGGAGTACAGCCGCTACTGCTGGGCGTATTTAATCCAGCCTGCTCATGGTACAAACCTTTAATACAGTTTAGAGCTAATCTTAAACTTACAAGCAACATTAATGCACAAGATTAACAGACTAAAGTGTGAGAAAACATGATGGTAGATCAGGAGGTTCTGTAACATGAACACTGCTGATGTGTTATGGAAATGAAATAAACAGATTTATTAGTTAATTTGTTTGTTTTAAGGGCTTAATTTTAACTTGGAAAGCCGTAAGACAGTGTAAGTATGAAATAAGAAATTATTTTCTGGCACAGATTTCTTATTAAAAAGAACACACTATGCTTTTAATGATCAAATGTAGAAACTTAGCACTTACTGGCTTTACTAATAGAAAACATTTCACAGTTTTGAAATGAAGACAATTACTGCATTATATTTATATATATATATATTTAATTTTCTCTTGAGCTCACCTACAGTTTAACCTCTATTAAACAGAGGTTACAAAACTTGACATTTGGTTTGGAAAAAAAAAAAATCCCTTCAGTGATCTCAGCTGCATTAAATGCAATCAGAAAAAGTATAACTCTAATACATTTAAAAATGGGATTATATTAAAATCTGTTTCATGTCGCAGGTGATTTTAGCTTCGAGTGATGAAGGCCGCTCATTCAGCAACTCTTGCAGTTGTCGGATTTAATCCTCCTCAAAAATATTGGAAATAATAACTAAATTAAATTATTTACTACTTATAATATCCAATCTCAGATGTAAGTTGTCGTTTTAAATAAAAGTGTCTGCTGAGTGAATAAATGTATCTAAGTATTGCCTGTGATGCATTATAAGCATAAAACATAAGTATAATGCAATGTGTAAATGATTATTATGTGCATAAAAATTAAAATTGCAATAAAATTATGCAAGCAGTGATTTGAGTTTAGAAGAAATGTATCTCCTGATGTTCTTTGTAATCAGGTATTTAAAAACAGAATAAAATCTCCGGAAGCAGAAAGCTGAACAAATACTAGGCTATAAAAGTAAAGTAAACAAACAAACAAATAAATAAATAAAGGGTATAAATGGAAAGCAGGGAAGGAAAGGAGTTTGTTAGATGATTATTATTAAATGTTTAGTTCCTGTGTGAAGTTTACAGACACTTCATTTGTACACATCTGAAGAATTTATTCTATAACTTCAATATTTTCATAATCAATACCTTTATAATGAGTATGAACAAAAACAGTTGTCTGCTTGTACAAGCTGATCCTACTGTACATATCATATGTTTTATTCTTTTTTAATAGCGTGCAGGTTATTGTAAGTATTTTATGGGGAAAGATTGTGTGTGCGTGTGTGTGTGTGTGCGCACCCAAACACTTTGTCAATATCTTTCACACAATCTGCAAATGAAGCAGATGTTCGTCAGTGGTATTAGATGAGCTGCTGGTGTAAACACATGCCTCACACAGGAAAAGGAAGTTCACCCTGTGATACTTTTTCACATTTTCATATTCACCCTGTGACCAGCTCCCAACTATAATAATGACTCGTGAAAGTATTAAAGTATTAAGTAAAGTTAATAAAGTTCATCTTGTAGGGATGTGTCTTTAAAGCGACAATCAGTGTGGTTTTAAAATCAACTGTTAGTTTGGGGTTTTTATGCTTTTTTTTTTTTTTTTTTACTTTTGTGTTAGTAATATTTTTAAAGAATCATGTATGAAAATAAATGAACTGTGTTAAGGTCTCACATGTGAAAAACAGATTGTGTTAAAGGATCATTTGAAAATAAATGAATCCTGCAAGGAATCACTTGTGAAGGGATATGAATTGTGTGAAAGAATCATGTAAAAACACACAAATCGCGTTAAAGAATCATGTGAAAAGAAATGAATCGCATAAGGAATCACATGTGAAAAGAAATGAATCATGTGAAAGTAAATTTACAGCATCTGGCAGAGACCCTTATCCAGAGCAACTTACATTTATTTCATGTGTACAACTGGGCAGTTGAGGATTAAGGGCCTTGCTCAGGGGCCCAGCAGTGGCAGGATTTAAACTCATAACCTTCCAAACATCAGTCCAAAGACTTAAACACTGAGCTACCACAAGAATCACAAGTGAAAGTAAATAAGTTGTGTGAAAGAATTGCTTATGAAAATAAATGAGTCAGGTGAAAGAATCACAAGAATATAAATGGATCATGTGAAAGATTGACATGAAAAGTGAATTGTATGAATGAATCAGATGAAAAATGAATCGTGAAAATAAATAAATCACATGAAAGAATCATGATGTGAAAATAAACGAATGATGTGAAAATAAATCATGTAAATCGTATGAAAATAAAATATATAATGTAAAAAAAAGCCTGAAGAATGAGTCATGGAAAAAATGTTTGATAATGTTCCTTCATTGACTCAGGGTTGCGGTGGATCTGGAGCATATTTATTACATTTATTATGCATAATTATTCATATATGAAGTTCTGTAAAGGTATTTAATGGCATTTTTCCATTGAATCATCTGTATAACATACAGTCTGAATATTATAAGCAGCTCAAATTCGCACTGATCTGCTCACAAAGCACTATGATCAAAGGTATTATAGTTACTACTGAGTTCTTCACTCACTTGAAGTGAATGGATTTCATCCAAACCTCAATAACTCAAAAACAAGTCACCAAAAATAATGTCAACAAATAAGCTAATGATGAATTTAGCAAAAAATGTTCAGACATTAAACGGCTTAGAGACTCGCCAACTATAACTAGGCAAAATATTATTGTCCATATTAAAATATCTGAATAGTTTTGTCATGTTCATTAAATAAATCAGTCGAGGGGGTCTGTGGAAATTAATTACTGATCTAGTTATATTTATCAGAACATGCCTTATTAAGAAAACAGAAAAGCAGTCAATGGATGTTCATTTTACGTCTTATTTATTATTTCAATGTTGTGTGTATACAAACTTTTGCAATCCTTTGTAGAAGAGGAGCAGAGGAGGAGCTGCGAGTTCTGACTCAGATTAATTCACAGAGTAACTCACTAACGTGTCTAAGAGGTCCAAGCTCACTAAATGGTACTTCTCATAAAGTATATGATATTAATTTTGTATGTATTGTGCTTCAGATTCTGAATATAAATATAAGCATTTAAGTTTTGGTATTTACAAAAGCGTGACAACTTCACTGACAATTTCACTGACCTTTAAACTCATTTCCGTGTTTGAGCAGATATTGTTCTGAGTTATAATCCCGACAATTACTGTAAGCTGGCTGACGATGAACTGATTAAAAAAAAAAGAAGAAGAAGAAAAAAAAAAAACGTGTGAAATATACACGCTGGATTGTTTTAGTGGGTTTCTGAGAACAGGCCTGTGTTGTGCAGTTACAAGAAAAGCTTCCTGCAGGAACTACATGTCCCCTAGTGATGTCACTAGCAGCATGGTGTGTGTGTGTGTGTGTGTGTGCGTGTGTGTGTGTGTGTGTGTGTGTGTGCGTGTGGCTGCGAATGCAAACCCAGAACACGAAGATGGCCACTAGGGGGGAAAGGGAAGCGTGTTGTCTAACCTGCAATCCGCTGAGCTCTTCATCGCTGACTTTTCATCATGTTTATTGCTAATCGTTCATCCTGAGCGTGCAGAAACTTTCTTCTATAATTACAACTTTCAGATTTCGATGTAATTTGTTTGATTAGTCAAACAAAAAGCAATTATTTTCTCCAGCTAGACCCAACAGACCCTACTTTGTATTTCTCTCTCTAATACATAAACTACACATGCAAAACTTATACAGTAGGTTTTTATGTGGAAGTGGATGGTGGATACTGATCATTTATTAACTGTTCTCTTATATATATTAAACTATTATTGTTTAATATTGTAATACAGTACTGTGCAAACGTCTTAGATACCCTATTTGCTTTTAAATACAAATTTTATCCTAGATAAATTTTATCCTAGATGTTTATGTGATGTCTTCTGTATTAGTGCATTAGGGGGAAAAAGCAGCTTTTAGATTTACAAACGTTTACAAACATAGATTTAAGATTTACAAACAGTATTTTTACAAGGAAACCAAAAAAAATTGCAATAAAATGTTTGTATATTAGTACAGAAAGTAACATAACTTTATTACACAACAGACCACATTTCAGACCTGAAACATAACGCAGGCTGTCAGGGATTTGCTGCAAAAATGGAAGCAAGTCAAAGTCTCCAGAAGAACTGTGGCAGGTTTTGCAAGATGCCTGATGCACCTGAGACAAAGGGTTTTCCTGCCAGATACTCGCTTTTGTTATAGTCGATTATATATTCTAGAGAAAGTGCCTAAGACTCTTGCACAGTTTCTGTATAAAAAAACACACCCACAAACTCCAAAATGCTTTGTTTTATTTGTTCAATCTCTTCTCCAACGCCACACCGGTGAACGTAATTTGAACGAATGAGGCATTCAGTGCTGTAAGTTTGTTCATTTATGAACAGCATTTTATACATTTTAATACATTTAAGACTGAGATTTAATACACTGAAACACTGCCATCAGTTACTTCCATAACACTTTTAACCTTTTTGAAATCATAAGGCTGTATGTCCACTGCACGTGACTTCATCATACATAATGTCGCTCTCATTCATTTCCAACAGCGAGGTGTGAACATAATGCGCAGGGGATTGTGGGATAGTGAGCGATGAGAACTTTGCAGCGTGGCGAGAAAATCTGAGCTGGTTTTAACTTCATGAGGTAGAATTAGAAGAGGCAGCCTTGTCATGCTGAGCAATCGGACAAAAACAATCTTTCCATCATTCACTTGTGTTTGTGTACAATTTCATCCGTCCAATTTCATTGTACTGCCTACACACACACACACACACACACACACACAGTGTCTGAAAAGTCAGGAACCAATGAGAGTAAAACTACATACACTATATTACCAAAAGTATTCGTTCACCTGCCTTGACTCACATATGAACTTAAGTGCCATCCCATTCCTAACCCACAGGGTTCAATATGATGTCGGTCCACCTTTTGCAGCTATTACAGCTTCAACTCTTCTGGGAAGGCTGTCCACAAGGTTGAGGAGTGTGTTTATAGGAATTTTTGACCATTCTTCCAAAAGCGCATTGGTGAGGTCACACACTGATGTTGGTCGAGAAGGCCTGGCTCTCAGTCTCCGCTCTAATTCATCCCAAAGGTGTTCTATCGGGTTCAGGTCAGGACTCTGTGCAGGCCAGTCAAGTTCATCCACACCAGACTCTGTCATCCATGTCTTTATGGACCTTGCTTTGTGCTCTGGTGCACAGTCATGTTGGAAGAGGAAGGGGCCCGCTCCAAACTGTTCCCACAAGGTTGGGAGCATGGAATTGTCCAAAATGTTTTGGTATCCTGAAGCATTCAAAGTTCCTTTCACTGGAACTAAGGGGCCAAGCCCAACTCCTGAAAAACAACCCCACACCATAATTCCTCCTCCACCAAATTTCACACTCTGCACAATGCAGTCCGAAATGTACCGTTCTCCTGGCAAACCCAGACTCATCCATCAGATTGCCAGATGGAAAAGCGTGATTCATCACTCCAGAGAACACGTCTCCACTGCTCTAGAGTCCAGCGGCGGCATGCTTTACACCACTGCATCCGACGCTTTGCATTGCACTTGGTGATGTGTGGCTTGGATGCAGCTGCTCGGCCATGGAAACCCATTCCATGAAGCTCTCTGCGTACTGTACTTGGGCTAATCTGAAGGTCACATGAAGTTTGGAGCTCTGTAGCAATTGACTGTGAAGAAAGTCGACGACCTCTTTGCACTATGCGCTTCAGCATCCGCTGACCCCTCTCCGTCAGTTTACGTGGCCTACTACTTCGTGGCTGACTTGCTGTTGTTCCCAAACTCTTCCATTTTGTTATGATAAAGCTGACAGTTGACTGTGGAATATTTAGGAGCGAGGAAATTTCACGACTGGATTTGTCGCACAGGTGGCATCCTATGACAGTTCCACGCTGGAATTCACTGAGCTCCTGAGAGCGGCCCATTCTTTCACAAATGTTTGTAAAAACAGTCTGCATGCCTAAGTGCTTGATTTTATACACCTGTGGCCAGGCCAAGTGATTAGGACACCTGATTCTGATCATTTGGATGGGTGACCGAATACTTTTGGTAATATAGTGTATACTTAATTTTGTATTTATTATCTACAACATACACGTTCACACCCTTACACTCTACGCATTTTCTCAGCTGCTGTATCAGGTTTTTTGCGTATTTTGATCAACATATTCGGACCGATATGTTTGTTCCACCTATTCCCAATGGTTCTTAACTTTTTGGACACCCTGTAGTTCTGGACAACGTGGACGAAAAATTAACAACCCGCAACCCGCTTCTTTCTCTGATGCATGTTGCAGCTCATTTTGACCAAGTTATAGATTAGCTCTCTCTTTTTTTTTTTTAATTTGAGCAGGAATCCATGTCACTGGATGGTGCTGTAAATAGACATAAAATAAATAAGGACTATTTTAACTTTTAAGTGTATCAAACTTCACAAAAATGTCACTCAGAAAGCCTTTTAGAGGTAAGTTTATGAGAATAGCCTACTTGAACTTGATTATTCATTATTCTCTGCATTGTCGACAGATTCGCCCCTGTGGCGAGACACAGGAGAAGGGAATGGAGGGAGATATTCGCACCACGATGTGATGCGTCCGATAACATGCCGAAGATTATTTTCCTACAACAGTACTTCCCAAAGCGTTTTATTTCTCTTATACCACAGCAATTTTCCATCAATTACATTTTTGACTTATTCAGGAACGACACATTGTACTTTTTACCTGTTTATAGTTACATTTAATGTTATGGAACATCCATGAAACAAGTTCCTGTTCTCACTTACCTTATAGCAGCTATAAACAGTTGTTCCCCCACAAGCTTCTCTTTCCTCTCTCGCCATGTTACCAAGAGTAAAATATTCCTTAAAAGCAAATAGGATTTACTAATTTGGTGAAAATATGTTTTCCGTTTATATGCCTCAGGACTCAAAATGCCATCACAGTTATGGGTAAGAGCTGAAATTATGCATCGTTGTTGTTGTTAGATTTTACTAAACACACAAGTACACATTGAAAATATCACATGTGGGTTTTTACCTGGGTTTATAACATGAGTAGTACGCAGTCTTCATGTATGCCTGCTCTAACTATGTTTTATTGTTGTGTCAAGAATTAAAGCGTAAATCAGAATTCCTGAGCCCTTCCCAAAAGTCTGGAAAAGTGCGGAATCTGAAAGGTGCTCAATTCCAGACATGGAAAGGTATAAATTATGGAAAAAGTAGGATATTTTTGTTTCCTGATAAATCTTTAAATATATAATCACATTTTTGTTTTCCTTTTTCATTCATGATATACTTAATGACATTTAGAAATAAGGAATATAAGGAAAAGACAGGAACCCTGTGTGTGTGTATATATATATATATATATATATATATATATATATATATATATATATGTGTGTGTGTGTGTATATATATATATATATATATATATATATATATATATGTGTGTGTGTGTGTATATATATATATATATATATATATATATATATATATATATATATATATATATATATATGTGTGTGTGTGTGTATATATATATATATATATATATATATATATGCAGAGAGAGAGAGGAGAGAGGTAGAAGGTTAAATGTGGAGGCCTGCGCATCAACAGGTTTCAGTAGTGCAACCCAAACACACATGCGCAGTAAAGATAAAAATGATATTTTGTTCTATAAACAAATCCAGTAAAAATATATTTGGAAGTATGTAAAGGCTTGTGAAATTCAGAACTCCTTCTGTTTTCGTGACACTAAATGTACTGAGTATGGTTTCATCTAGGAAAAGTTTTCATGCTGTTCCAGACGGCGTCGTCCATCCTGGCATCCTTCTGTCTGTTTCTTTTTTTTTTTTTTTCATCTCAGTTCTATCCTCACGCCCCCACCCTAAAACTGCAGCGTGCCCATGTCTCTCTCTTGCCCACCTTCCACTGCCCCCTCAGTTCTTTTGCTCTTGTCCGTTGGTGTTGCTGTTCGCTGGCTTGCTGCCATACGGCCCTGACCATCTGCCTCCTTCTTTCTCTATCTTTCTCTCTGTCTCTCTGTCTGTCTCTGTTGCTGTCTCCCTGTTTCCTCTACTCTCTCTATCTCTCTCTCTCTTTCTCTCTCTCTCTCTTTCTCTCACCCCCCCCCCCCCCTTCCCCTCCCTGCATGGCAGTTCATGCTGTTTTTCTCTCGGCGATTCTGGGAGAGGGATCTATTTAAAGAGGCATGACAGGAAGGAAAGCCTGAGCCTGCTGATGATGCGCTGAAAACCATGCGGCAGATTAAAAGCAAATATATGGGTAGAACGCATCGCTGTCAAATAACGCGAGTCGTTCTGGCCTTGTACATGTTGGCGCTTCTTCCTCTCATCTTCTTCCTAACCTTCAGTCTTATCTGTTGTTCACCTCCCGCTTGTCGTGACTCACTCGCTCGTCTGAACAGTCTGCACTGAAAACAAGGCGTTCACGCCTCACCCCAATCCAGTCTCACACACGAACAAGCTGTCCTCTCTCTCAGCATGCCTGGTACAGCGCGCCTGATTCGAGGCCGTCAGATGAAGAAGCTAATTAATTTGATTTAGCCGTTCTTTCCCTGGCAGTGGAAAAAACACCCCCTCCTGCCGATTAGGCGCCCCTCCCAGTGGATTTTCCATCCATCCTCTCTCTCTCTCTTTCTCTCTCTGTGTGTGTGTGTGTGTGTGTGTATCGGTCTCACACCTCTATCTTTTTGCACCTTTCATTTTTTTCAGGCTTTTTTTTATCTTACGTCTATTATTGATATGTTAATTCCCTTATCAGTATAATTAATTAATTTCAGTTTACCGTTGTGTGACTATGGTACGCTAAAAACAACTATGAACCATGACACCACCATCATACTGAATGGTAACTTTGTTTATTACACATCTAACCCTGACACTAATATGTTTATTACACATCTAACCCTGACACTAATATGTTTATTACACATCTAACCCTGACACTAATATGTTTATTACACATCTAATCCTGACACTAATGTGTTTATTACACATCTAACCCTGACACTAATATGTTTATTACACATCTAACCCTGACACTAATGTGTTTATTACACATCTAACCCTGACACTAATATGTTTATTACACATCTAACCCTGACACTAATGTGTTTATTACACATCTAACCCTGACACTAATATGTTTATTACACATCTAACCCTGACACTAATATGTTTATTACACATCTAACCCTGACACTAATATGTTTATTACACATCTAACCCTGACACTAATGTGTTTATTACACATCTAACCCTGACACTAATGTGTTTATTACACATCTAATCCTGACACTAATATGTTTATTACACATCTAACCCTGACACTAATATGTTTATTACACATCTAACCCTGACACTAATATGTTTATTACACATCTAACTCCTACAATAATGTGTTTATTACACATCTAATCCTGACATTAATATGTTTATTACACATCTAATCCTGACACTAATGTGTTTATTACACATCTAACTCCTACAATAATGTGTTTATTACACATCTAATCCTGACACTAATATGTTTATTACACATCTAATCCTGACACTAATATGTTTATTACACATCTAACCCTGACACTAATGTGTTTATTACACATCTAATCCTGACACTAATATGTTTATTACACATCTAATCCTGACACTAATATGTTTATTACACATCTAATCCTGACACTAACGTGTTTATTACACATCTAACCCTGACACTAATGTGTTTATTACACATCTAACCCTGACACTAATATGTTTATTACACATCTAACCCTGACACTAATATGTTTATTACACATCTAACCCTGACACTAATATGTTTATTACACATCTAACCCTGACACTAATGTGTTTATTACACATCTAACCCTGACACTAATGTGTTTATTACACATCTAACCCTGACACTAATGTGTTTATTACATATCTAACCCTGACACTAATATGTTTATTACACATCTAACCCTGACACTAATGTGTTTATTACACATCTAATCCTGACACTAATATGTTTATTACACATCTAATCCTGACACTAATGTGTTTATTACACATCTAACTCCTACAATAATGTGTTTATTACACATCTAACCCTGACACTAATATGTTTATTACACATCTAACCCTGACACTAATGTGTTTATTACACATCTAACCCTGACACTAATATGTTTATTACACATCTAACCCTGACACTAATATGTTTATTACACATCTAACCCTGACACTAATATGTTTATTACACATCTAACCCTGACACTAATATGTTTATTACACATCTAATCCTGACACTAATATGTTTATTACACATCTAATCCTGACACTAATGTGTTTATTACACATCTAACCCTGACACTAATGTGTTTATTACACATCTAACCCTGACACTAATATGTTTATTACACATTTAACCCTGACACTAATATGTTTATTACACATCTAAACCTGACACTAATGTGTTTATTACACATCTAACCCTGACACTAATATGTTTATTACACATCTAACTCCTACAATAATGTGTTTATTACACATCTAACCCTGACACTAATATGTTTATTACACATCTAACCCTGACACTAATATGTTTATTACACATCTAACTCCTACAATAATGTGTTTATTACACATCTAACCCTGACACTAATGTGTTTATTACACATTTAACCCTGACACTAATATGTTTATTACACATCTAACCCTGACACTAATGTGTTTATTACACATCTAACCCTGACACTAATATGTTTATTACACATCTAACCCTGACACTGTGTTTATTACACATCTAACCCTGACACTAATGTGTTTATTACACATCTAACCCTGACACTAATGTGTTTATTACATATATAACCGCAGTAATATTATGTTTGTTACATATTCAATTATAATTCTATTATGTTTAGTACATAAGTAACCCTAATATTAATGCATTTGTTGCATATTTAACTATAATACTAATAAGTAATTACATCTTTAACCATGATAATGATACTAATTCGGTTACTACAGTTAGTCATGACACTAATATTTTTAGTATATCATGAACCGTGATCCTGGTGCATTTATTACATATTTAACCTTCGTAATAATATGTTTGTTACATATATAACCTGAGACTAGTGGGTCTATTACATATATAATCCACAATAATAATACATTTATTACTAACCCCGATATTAAAACATTTGTTATGTATGTAACGATGAAACAAATTTTAGGTTTATTCCATGTATATGCGTCATAATGTTACATTTATTATATAGTCAGTGAGGATATCAGCGCAGGGTTACTACAGTTCGTCATGGCAGCTGTATTTATTATATTACACGAATGTGTTTATAACAGACTTAATCATAATGCTTTAATGGTTTTACCATGGGACTTGATTGTTATACTCTTGGCGGTGACATTGTTGTGTGGATTTACTGTAAGTGCACTATGAAGGATCTGCTGTGTCATTGTGTTATACCCTATCTAGTGAGCATGTACAGTGAACAGAAGCTATTTGGGATTTAGTGGAAAACCTGCAAGTAGTGGATTCTACATGAGCCACAGGTATGAGATGTAAAATGGAGATAAATATATGGGTAAATATATATATATATGTGTAAAAAAGATTAGGACTAAATTGTGATGTTGTCTCCTAAAGCTGACAGACAACTGACGTTTAAAAAGAGAAAGAAACTCTGGTAAGATGACTCTGCAACATTTACGTTTGACGATTAAAGTCAAGAAAGAAGAATTCAGCATAGGTACTTGGGTACAGTACGGTACGGCTCATGTGGGCGTTGAAATAACACCAAAATTGTTTGTTATGAATTGTTTGATAGGGATACTCTACCACACTGTCCAGTGGAAAAGGGTTATAATTAGAACATTTACATTTTCAGTCCTCCCGTGCCCGCCTACGCGCACACACACACACACACACACACACACACACACATGCACACCAACAGTGACGCACTCGTCACTCCTCTCATCCCCCAAACCTTCCCAGGAGTGTGCGTGTGTGTGTGTGTGTGTGTGTGTGCTTGAGTGTGTGTGTCTCTCTCTCCAGATGTCCCAGGCGCTTTGTTGCCGTGGAGATTCAGCTGGCCACAGCTCGCTCATTAGTGTCCACTGATCCATATGTCATACTGAAGATAGCCTTTGATCAGCACCGAACGCGGGAACGTTCACCCGAGCCGTGTTCACAAAACTACGACACGATCTTCACCGTGACCAGCTGAGGAATAATAAACATTGTCAGATATGTTCAGAACAAGACGAACAGAGCATGTGTTTGTTTTGGACTCCATCAGCACTTTACAGACTAAAGCTGGACAAGTTTTGTTTTATTTACAGTCTAAGAAAATGCATCTAAACAGTACAAAAAAAGGGTCTTCTGCTGAACTACACCATGGAGTCCAGAGGTTTATTTACAGATCCACTGAATAAAAAATGTGATTTTTAGTTTAGTTTATTCTGTTTATATACATTATATAGATGTATAGATCATTTGAAAAATTTCAAACAAAGATTTTTTTCAGTACATTCTAACTAAAAAAAGCACACAGATTTATGGAGATTTTTCTGACGTCAGA
Organism: Pangasianodon hypophthalmus; assembly: GCF_027358585.1. Taxonomy (NCBI): domain Eukaryota; kingdom Metazoa; phylum Chordata; class Actinopteri; order Siluriformes; family Pangasiidae; genus Pangasianodon; species Pangasianodon hypophthalmus. Next base: position 23,303,732 of record NC_069721.1, on the reverse strand, counting down.
GGACATTTTTCACACGTAGTAGTCTGCTTGTCGAGTCTGAATTTATATTTTTGGTTTGTTTACTACTTGGATTGTTTAAAATTCACAGTTTCATAATTAAACTAACAAAAAAAGAAAAAAAACCTTGGCTGCAGCATGTGTAGAGCTGAAAATGTCCTCATAAATCTCTTTCATTCATTGGTGAGAAAAATGGAAAAATGTAAACAAAGCTTTATCAAGTGTGCTTAGAAATCATAGCAGAGAACATGGATCTGAGACTAAATTAATGATTAAATACTTATATAAATAAATAGCTTAAAATATTTTATGTGTCAGACCCAGCATTTATTTTCTCTTTTTTGTTTATCAGTCTGAATCTCCATAATTCATGGCATTTCTGCAGTTCTACGGCTCTGTTCTTTGGCTCAGTTTAGCGGCTCATTGCTAAAAATTATTATTTTTTTTATATTTTTTATTTTTTATATTTTTTAATTAAAAGATTAAAAAAAAAATGCTACCACCCAAAACACACAGCATGTTTGATTGACTTCCTGCAGGTGAGTCGATTCAGAGTCATTAGAGTTCACTTGGAAGCTCAGAGGCTCTTGGACTTGAGCGTGATTATCGTGTTCTCACCAAAGAACCGCAGCGAGGCAGCGAACACACCAGGGCTTCACTCAAATGAGCTAAAACACCCACAAAATAATCTGAAGAGTTTTGGAAATTATTTTTGTAATTATTTTTGGAAATTGTGGTTGTTATGATAACCGGTATGGTAGCTGGCTAGTTATTTGGGTTGGCAGGATGAGGACGTGAAGACATTTTTAAATTGCATATTCATGAACATTCAAATATTCTGGCATTTTCAATAAAGGTAAATGTGTAGAGATGTTCCCAGGTCAATTTAGTAGTTTAATGTGCATTAACAACATATTAAACATTAACTAATGTACATAAATGATTTATACTCCCAGGAACAATGGGAGCTGTAGTTACTGAATTATTCATAGTAGTTAGTGAATAATGGTTTGACAAGAAGAACTGAATAAGTGGGTTAACAGGTTAAAATTAATGTTCAGGGAAACTTCTTTTTTATTTTTAATATTTAATTGTGATATGTAAAATCAAGCAAAATATTTGAGAGAAGATTACAGTACTGTGAAATGAATTAAATAAAAATGAATCCAAAATATAACATTTTATGGATGCTTTAACATGAATAACTGAATAATAAGCTGAAGGTTTAAGGGGTTAATGGTTTAAAAGAAATGTTTTTTTAATGGTTTAAATGTTTTTGAGTCATAGACAGGAGAAACAACTGGATTAGAAAGAGTCTCAGACGTTATGTAACTTGCAAACTCCTGCAGCGACAGTGAAATATCGCTTTGGCACGGCACGATCCTGAACCCGATGCACCAAGAGAAGCGTTCTTTAAGGATTTCCAGAGCCACAATCCTCGACAGATTTTCCAGTTACTTCTCATTTCTGTGGCTGCGAGGCTGTGGCCTACCCATTTCCACCCTGAAAAGCAGGATGACTTTGCAGCGAATGAACACAAACGGATCTGCGCTGAACTTCCCTCGCAGAGTCAACGGCAGCCTGCAGGGAGGGAACACTGGAACATATGTGGCCTGGCACGTACTAAACCACAAAATCCATACACCAATTGCCGGACACTTGTACTCAGCATGAGGCACAAAGAGATAAACAGATAAATTGGTCAGGAAAATGAATGAGGGGGAAAAAAAAGGAATGACAAAGTTCCTTGAAAAGCCGGCGGGATCATAAGAGCGCCACCCGTTCCAGGCGAGTTCCCATGGAGACAAGGGGCCTGGTACACAATGTGAGGTGAGAAAACGAGGGAGAGGGAAAGGAGGGGAAATAAAGAGAGGGGCAGAGAGGGGACATGGACTGGGAAGCGTGTATGTAATGACGCACGCCCGAGAATTAAATGGAAATAAAAATAGGTGATAGATGTCCAGAGAGGTGAGGAGAGAGAGGAAAAAAAAAAGCCAAAGGGAAAGCAATGTAGTGTTTCCTCTTTATTAAAATGTTTAATCACAAAGTGTGATACTCTGAAGGCTGCATTACCAGACATAATTCTAGTTACTTGATCCCTTTTCACTTATGCAAATTTAAATTTCAGTACCTCTGAAATATTTTTATACCTATCCCTTAGTGCTCTAGATATCTCGATATAAAAATACAATTAAAAATAGTTTTGGAGGTATTCTAGTCTTAGTTTTATTGTCACTTGTCGCTTGTCACTTTCAGGAAAATGATTACAATTTTTTTTTTTGATGACTCATCCTGTATTCGTCTTGTGTTTGTCCAATTAAAGGCTCTCTAGAGCATTTATGCCCGCCCCCAGGGGCGTGCCTTGGTCTACAGTAGCAGCTCTTTAGCAGTAAACATGGTTCGTTGGTGTGTTTTTCACTGTCCAAACCTTGGCTTGGAGTTTGTTCATTTGGAAGAGGGTGAGTTTGTTCATTTTTGTGCCAGTTGGCGTTTATAGAAAAGTTTTATCAACTTGTTCAATGTAGGAATGTTGCTACTTTAAACTGATTGAGACCATAATAATATCTTTATACACCATCAGAGCTTCTCCAACAATAAGACTCAGTGATATCACCTTATACCACTCAGACAAGTCAGATGTTTCCGAGGATGATGATCTCGCAGCTCTCCTTTACCATTGGCCCCTCTGCTGCGCGACCTCGATTCAAGAACCAGTGCCATAACTCCAAAAACGCACGGCATCTACTTGGCGTGTTTGAAGGCAGGGGTGAGAAATCATTAAACTTTTCACTGTTCTCCATATTTAATTAGTTTGCTAAGTAACTGTCAAGTTTCGGTGAGAATGTGGTATGGCATATCTACAGAATGATTGGCTTTATTATTTGGCTTTATTCTCAATAATCATTGGCTTTATTATATTTTATTATTATTACTGGCTGTTGTATCTAATCACTATGTAATCACTAAAGCATTTCAACCCACCCATCATTTGACTTCCTGTTTCAAAAGTAAATACATAAAAACATACAGAATCAAGTCACAGCTTTCAAGCCTTTTCATAGAAACTTTAATCTGGAATTTAACAGAAATTAATCAGGACATAGCCTAATGTGAATGCAAAAGTTGAAATACATAGAAAATTGATGCAGTGATGTACCAGGAAGAAACCTAGTGCAATTTCCAGGAAATTGTCAGGAGGCACTGATATTTTCAGGGGAATTGCACATGTCTGAACACAACAAATCATTACCAGCAAAGAGGATAAAGATATTTGTCCTACGATTTTAACCATTAGGACAATGAAGTGATATCAGGAGAAAATGCTGATTCCCTAGTCCCGATCCCAATCCAGTGTGGAGTTTGTGACTCTCACACTCACCTGAACACTAGTTCAACTTATTCATGTTTAGCTCCTATCAGCTCTGTGTACTTAAACTGCTCTCTCATTATTGTTCTTTGTCAGGTTTTGCTATTCTGTCAGTCTGCAATTCAGAGTGTTACTTCCTGATTGTTTCCTGTTTTGAACCATTTCTCATTGCCTGCGTTGCTCAGCTTATTTGTCTGTTTACTGACTACGGTTTTGCTTGCTGAGTCAGATTTGTCAGGTTTTTAAAACTGTGCTTCCACTTACAGTATGCCCACCAGCCTCTCATTCGTGACAGAAGGAATTCAGGATGTATAATTTATCGATTTTATTTGTACAGCGCTTTTAACAATAGACATCATTACAATGCAGCTTTACAGAAATCCAGATGTAAATTTAGATCCCTAATGAGCAAGCCGCAAATGTTTTGCTGAGACGACATGAGGAAGAAAGCTTGAGAGAAACCAGACTCAAAGGGGAACTTCTTCTGTGTGACACAGGATAGTGGGATTATAATAGTAACAGTAGACAAGCAGTATGCAAATGAGTGAAAATGAGGGAATAGGAGTCTTAAGATGAGCATAACATGACAGGTTATGATCATAACTGCACCAATTTCACCAATACTGTTGATTTCATGGCTATTGTGAATGCACGCGTCCCAATAAAACACTGCTGAAAACATACACATCTCTGGTAAGGGTTTGCAGATATGTCCGTTTTTTTGGACTACTTTATTATGTGTAAATGCACAAGGGTTTAACTGCAAGATCCATCACTTTTTTGTTTTCCACACTAGGTTGATATGTCAGGTTTAACAAGGCCCTATACGTGTGTGTGTGTATATGTGTGTGTGTGTGTGCTTTACACAGGTCACCAAACCCAGACTCTGACCTGCGCCTGCTCCTGCAGCAACTTCAAAATGTTTACTTGGCTCTTTCAGCGCCACTCACCATAAACCTCCAGCTCTTTATGGAGGGCAGTAAACGGAGAAGAAAATGGAAAACAAAAGAGCATGTCCACGCGTACGTCTTCCCTGCTTTGATCTCTCTTTCCTTTCAACTACTTCACTTCATTTAAAGAGTTCTGCTTTCAGCAAAGTATTGTCTTCTCTCTCTCTCTCACTCTCTCTCTCTCTCTTTCTCTCTTTCTCTCTCCACTCCTCTCTTTTACTCTTTATCTCTTTTCCCTCTGTCTATTCTGTGCCCAGTTTTTTTTCCTGTTGGCATGGCTCCTGTTTGTTTTCAGCCATTTTGGGGACTGGCAGTGCTCGTAACAAACTGCTTAAATGGCGTCCTCTTGCTCTCCCTCTCTCTTTCTCCCTCCCTCACTTGCTCCCTTGCTCGTTCGCTTGCTATGCTATCACCCGGCTTTGTGTAATATGGGCTACAGCGAGTGCATGAGTGTGCGTGTATGAAGAACAATACAAAAAAAAGGGACTGGAATTAAAATGATGAGAGAGGGGTGGGTGATAAAAGGAGAAAAAACGGTGGGATAGTTGGTGAAACGAGGGGAAAGACAGAACACCCTGGAATCGTGTGTCCGAGTCAAAGTGAAGTGCAAGAGGGAGAAAGAGTGTGTGGCGAGAGAGCAGGCAAGAGAGAAAAGAAGGAGAGAAGGAGGGGGAGATTCGGGAGTGTGAGAGTCGTCCCTGCCCTCCGTCTCTACATAGTGCTGCCTGTGTGTGCGCTGCCTGCGCTCTCTCGTTCACGCGCACACGCACGCACACACACTCACACTCTCTCTCACACACACACACACACACACACACACACACACACAGGCGCAGACAAGCATACACATACACACACATACACACACACACAGAACGAGGGAGGGCGAGAGAGAGAGAGAGAGAGAGAACAGATCGCAGCAGAGATGCAGCAGGAGGTTTTTCGAGGTACGTAGTCTTGTTGTGTGCTTGCCTGGCGGAGAAATGAAGAGACCGTCAGACTCTTTTCTGTTTTCTTGTTCTTCTCTTCTTCCTGCTCCTGTGCTCTTCTTCTTCACCACTATCATATCGACTGTTGTTGTTGTTGTTGTTGTTGTTGTTTGGATTCTGCGTAGGACACGAGAAGCGAGATGAGAGGAGTGTTGTCCTGTTTGTGTGTGCACGAGCATGCCTGTGTGCGTGCGTCTGTGCGTATGTGGAAGTGCGACTGTGTGTGTGTGTGTGTGTGTGTGTGTGTGTGTGTGTGGTGTTAAACAAGGCCTGCCTCCCTTATCCTCTCCTCTCGCGGCTCAACCACGCAGTTCTTTTTCACGGCCGATGAGTCACTCCGTTTTAACAGAAACTAAGACGTGTTTTTTTTTCTAAGGAGATACATTCTACAGATTTTACTGTACTCATAATTTGCGATACTTAGTGTTTTATAGCAAGTGTACATTTAGTTGGAAATCACTAAAATGGTACAAGTTTTGGTATATGAATATGTGAGTGTACAGATGTGAAAAATACGATTATAAAATGGCCACACTGTTCTGTGTTTTTCTTTTTTTTTTGCTCATTTCGTGGGATGTACGAATGCGTTAAAAGTACACCAGGTTCTTTTTTTTTTTTTTTTTTTTTTTTTTTGCATACAGCCTGTTTGAAACGGGCCATGGGGCTCAGAGGGATCATGATGTAGGAGTGAACAGTTTTCTCATTTACTAAACATTTATCTGGGTGTGGGTTTTTTTTTTTGCTGTATTTGAGCTTGTCATTGCTCAAATGGTGATTAGCATTGTTGCATTTTGACTTTACGAAGCCTCCAGATTTCCATTATAACATGATGACGAAGTATCTATTGGGACTCCCTGCCAAGTTTATTCTAAACTGCAAGATCTTAGGAAAATAGCTCTAACTCTAAATGGACATTGGTATCAATCTTATCCTCTTCCTACCCGTTTCATTTGACTTTTGCAGTTAAAGAATTATGGGAGTCACTTGCAGACCATGTCAAGCGTGGCTTTTTCCATGGGTACAGCTGCTGGAGCATGGCCTATCGAGATACACGTTCAGCACCTGAGCATCTTAAAGATATAGGACAGGATTTGATACCTCTTCCACCTCTTAACCCATCCATACCTCCTGCTCCCACCCTGTTCTTCCTCACCCCTCACTGCCAATCTACTCTTTTCCACCATCTCCCCTCTCCTCCCTTCCCTCTGGCTGGCTCAACCATGTTTTTTGGCCAGGGGGGTTGTTCAGAGTTCAGGATCTAGTCACAGCCCCCATTTCACAGTCCGGCTCTGCCCAGTCCGGAGTTGCAGGCCTCATGGAAACCAAAGGCCTTCATAGTTTACTCTTTTCCAGAGTTCTGTTTTGTCTCATTACTAATGACTAAATAAAAATATGGAAACATCCTTGCAGTATATAGGATATCTACGCATAATCTAAGAGCACCTTCTTCTTTACCGACATGACTTCACTTCACAGATTTCCTTCTTTCCTAACCTATTCTGTCAGTTGCTAATGAGTTGCGTATGACATGCAAATAAACATAGAAAGACATAGAGAGATAAATCAATATTTATTTTTTCCTCCATTACTTTTACAGGACATTTTTAAGGGTAGTACAGACAGTCCCTCGAATGTTTGTCTCTCTAACTGTTTCAGGAGGTTGCATATTCGAGTAGGGGGGAGCCGGAGTGCTGGGGATGAAAGGGAGGGTGGCGGTAAAGCCCCTGTCACGCTTGGCCAGGCTCTTGAGCTAAGGACGGCTTGTTGAGAGGCAGTGTGTGCGTCACGCACAAAGGGTGACGGAAACAGGGACAGATGCATTTCCTCATCCATAGCACAAAACAAATTTTGACATGTGGAACCCCTTGTAAGCATTTTTTCCCTGTTCTGAGCCTGTCATGGTCACATGGATTGAAACAGGTGCAGTGTTGGTCACTTATTCTTTAATATTTCACAATATGTTTAATGTATGTAATTGATACAATTGATAAACAGTGAAAATTTACTGCTTGCCTTGACAAGTTTTGCTTTTCTTCTTGTGCACTTCCTGTCGCTGTAGATTATGTAACATCTATAATTACAGCCCTATTTTTTGGTCCTTCCTTTGCACAGTCAGTGGCTATGTTTGTGGTGTTCTGGTGACACTACCTGTCAGGTGGCTTGTTTACAGGCAAACCGGTTGGTATGCGCCTTCCAATAGTGCTAGGTGTGTGCATGGCTGTGGTAGAGAGTATGTGCTTGTGTGTGCTTGTCCCTGTTAATGTGTGTGTGTGTGTGTGTGTGTGTGTGTGTGTGCAGCGTGCGTGTGTGTGTGTGTGTGTGCGCGTGTGTCTGTGTGTTTGGCTGTTCCTGTCTCTGGCCTGGCTCTTTTTCACCGCCTCTCTCCGTCTCTCTCGCTCTCTCGCTCTGCAATAACAGTGCTGACCTAGTTTCAGTGTGTTCAGGGCTGCTTGTGGAATTTTACAGAGGCCTGCCTGCATGGCTAAAACACAGGCAGAAAAACATGACTGGCGATTTTTCATGTGTAGCGTAATTGCAAGTACTTAAATAAAGTGTACATGCTTGTTTAAATATATAAAAAGACAGAATTAATCCAGCTAGCCCATAAATTTTGATGAACATTGCTAGAACATTGCTAGATTGCTAGAAAAGACTACGCAAATTGTTGTGGTTCTTGAACTTTGGGTTTCTACCTCAAATGATATACAGAGGGTGGATTAGAGGGATCATTTAAACACCCCCCCCCCCCCCCCCCACCCCCAGCACACACACACACACACACACACACACACACACACACACGCCACCACCATTCTCTGTCAAATCTTTAACATATGCTGCCTTACACATGTTTATAGAAATATACCATCAATATTTTTGTTTAAGCTGGGGAATGATACAATTGGACTCAAGAAAAAGAAGTGAAAGCATTGCTGTGGAACAGTGGTACTGATCGCTAAGTTTTTTCTGACTTTGTAATACTGAAACTTAAAATGAGGATGACTAAAACTAACGCTGTTTATTTTTAATTTAATTGAAATGCATGTTTTATACTGTTTAATGACATTATTCAAAATTAAGTTTGGTTTTTGAGATGCAATGCTTTCATCATCTTTGTGCCTTCATCAGATGCTTGCAGACAAGCTTATTTAAATACTTTTCTGTCTGTTTTTCAGGTTTGGGGGTGGGGTCATGGTGTCCAGAATGGACGGCTGGCACCCCCTCCACACCAGCATTGTACCCTTGGAGCTAAATGAACAGCACCTGGCTGGCCCTGTTTCACTCTATGAGAAGACTCGATTTTACATCCATCTAAGAATCTTCGCTGTGTACAACATCTACATCCAAGGATTGAACTTTTCTCCAACTCACTCTCCTCCTTCCTTGAATGCCTGCCAATCTTCCATTCCAGTGGTGGACACGGTTCTAACTATTACCTCGCTCTGTTCAGTACTTCTGAACTTGCTGAACTGCATTTACGCATCTTGCTTCCTTAAGGGTCTGTTTGAAGTGGGTGGCCTGAAAAAGTGTCTCAAAGTACTAAAGGAAAAGACTCAAATGAAACACAGAAATAAACAGATAAGAGGAGACAGGATGGGAGAAGGGACAGATGAAGTGGATGGTACCAAAACAACAAGGATATCTCTCAGTTTTCCAATCAGCGCTGGACTGCCTGGTTTCTCTGCACAAAAGCACTGTCCCATAATTCATCCCCCTTCCTCTTCTATAGCATTTGATAGAGATGCTTCGAATAGCACTGCGTGGAAGGAGGAAACTCTTAGAGACAAACCATTGTCCAAAGGATCAAAATCAGACTACCTTTCCTGCTCTTCCTCCTCCACTCTCCCCATTGATTTGACTGCACCTGTCAGTAAGAACTGCAAATCCACTATGTCTTTTTCTGTGGCTGGCAGTGGCCCCCACTTTCCAACATCTGCATTGCACACATCTGCTAAAATGGACTACTCAAGAGAGACATCTGGAGCTAGTCTTCCTAATGACTACCCAGAACACTCAACAACGGAGACTGCACATATCTTGTTCAACCTGAGTGCAAGAGCCTACCAAGGTCAGGTGACAAAGGACATTGAAAGCGCAAAAGGCAAAAAACGTAAAGGAAACAGTCTGCATGTTGAACTGAGCCTCCCTCTTCCCAGTATAAACCCACCATCATCTTCATCAAGCCCTCCTCCTCTTTCACCCCCTTCTGTCTCTCCATTGACCCTCCCTCCTCCATCCTTCCATGACTCCTATCAAGCAGTGCCAAAACCGGAGCTGCTGTGTGGGGTATGCCACCGTCTGTTCAGCACCGCCTCGTCCCTCACTGTGCACATGCGCCTTCATCGGGGTGGACGACTTCTCAGCTGCCGCCATTGTGGCAAAGCCTTTATCCATAATAAAAGACTGCAGTCCCATGAGGCCACCTGTCGGCAAGCACTGCCAGCTTTCTCCATCCAGCCCAAACAGGAACCTTTGGAGGAGGGGAATGTGGAGAAAACAAATGAGGCAACAGAGCCAGAACAGCTTGGACAAGAAACAGGACCTGGACGACCCATAAAGAAAGGACGAGGCCTTCAAGGACATCATGCCAGGGCAATGTCTCACAGTGATGCCCTCACGGATGAGGATCACTTTGTTAAGATTGTTGATGGACATATCATTTACTTCTGCTCAGTGTGCGAACGCTCCTACATGACTCTGTCAAGTCTCAAGCGTCACTCTAATGTGCACTCATGGCGTCGGAAGTACCCATGCCACTATTGTGACAAGGTTTTTGCTCTTGCAGAGTACCGCACCAAACATGAGGTGTGGCACACTGGTGAAAGGCGATACCAGTGCATATTTTGCTGGGAGGCCTTTCCTACCTACTACAACCTAAAGACACACCAGAAGGCATTCCATGGCATTAGTCCTGGCCTTATCTCAAGTGAGAAGACAGCCAATGGGGGCTATAAGCAGAAAGTTAATGCACTTAAACTTTACCGCCTACTACCCATGCGCTCTCAAAAAAGGCCCTATAAGACATACAACCAAGCTTTGGCCGATGGACTGCTCAAACCTGACCCATCAGCTACCTTGCCTTTGCCTTTAGGCTGCAGCCTCCCTCCAAGTCTGGGCCCCAGTAAACTGGATTCCTTCCTTAAGGACATTCATCCCCAAGACATTAAGCCTGATCCTGAGAGTTTCCTGATCAAGATGGACACAGAGCAGTGCAGGAAGCTGGCAACAGCCCAGGAAGAGGTACCAGAAGAGGTTAATGAGAAGGAAGGGTCAGATTTACATCTCTCTGGCAACAGCAGCATCAAAACCAAAAATGTCAAAAGCCCAGAGACAGCAGTTTCTTCTGTCATTACATTTGGCCATAGCAAACCCTCAGTCATTATGCATAGCACAGCACTCCCATCCTCTGTCATTGTTCAAAGAGATAAGACACCCTCTGGGGATGGAAAATGTCCTTCTGAGAGCAGTCATGCAATGGATAAGACTTTGCAAAAAACACTTAAAAAGCATACGCAAAAAGATCATACACATGCCCATAGTAAGTGGGACACAACCAGCTCACGTACAGAAGTCTCAAAAATCCAACAGCCAGCAGAAAAGATTCACAAGGGACGAAAAGCTCATACCAAGAGTGAGTCAAGCAAGGTGGTTCCCATATCTGTGGGTTCAGAGGTCAAAGGGAGTGGGCCTCTTTGTCAGATCACTGTACGTATAGGAGAAGAGGCTATTGTCAAAAGAAGCATATCTGAGACAGACCTCATGAGAGACAAAAATCCACCAAGTAAAGACAAAAAGGGCAGCTTCCTGCATGGAGAGCAGAGAGAACCACGGCATACCCATCACCACCACCGCAAACACCATGGTCATCGCAGTTCCAGCCAGGAAGAAAGTGATTCTAAACTGCCAGGCAAGGTGAGGAAGTATTTCTTCCGACAAGAAGTCAGGGAGGACAGGAATGATCATGATGGAGAAGACAACCTGTGGAGACCCTATTATTCATATAAGCCCAAGAGAAAGGCCTTACATATGCAGAAGATCAAGAGCTGGCAGCGCAAAATGCACTACAAACGATCGCTGCGGCTGATGAAGAGAGCAGAAAGACTAATGAATGATGTAAACACAGGGGGGGATGGTTTAGAGGAAGAAGAAAAAGATGAAGTAAAAGAGGAGGAAAAAGAAGTTTTTCATCAGAAGGAGATCAAAGACGACACTCAACCTCCTTGTGTTCCCACAATAACAGAAGAGAAGGAGGAAGAAAAGGGGGGTCCTGGAAAGCGTGACCTTTCTTTCTCCACAGCTTTATCCCAATCCACTCTGAATTCTCAACACACAGTTTCCCCTATCATCAAACAACGTTGGTCTGGGGACCAGGCCTCTGAATGTGGATCTTGTGGCCGCTGGTTCTCCAGTTCGAGGAAGCGAGACAAACATGAGCTAACACATCTATTTGAGTTTGTGTGTCTACTTTGCAGAGCTACTTTCCCTTCTCAGACCAAATTAGAGGAACATCAGAGAACCAGTCACCCAAAAAATAAACCTCTGCCTACCTCTGCTTCATGTAATTCAGAGTCATCAAGCAAGGAGAATTCAATGGAATTAGAGGAGACAAGCAGTGTATTAAACAGGCGGTTCTTAGAAAAGGGGAGTTCAGCTCGGTTGGGAAGAAGGCCATTGACTAGATATACCTGCTCACAGTGCGATAAAGTATGTAAGACTGCTGCTGCGCTAAACTGCCACCTGAAGAGGCATGAGCTAGGCAACACTACAGAGACCATTCAGCCAGTCCTGGACATCCAAAGTCACAGTACTGTGGTACCAGAGGTAGACAAAGTTCAAAGGACAGATTCGGACAATACACCTAGGCATGCGCAGCCCATCCCAGTTATAAACTATCTCAAATCAGATTCTCAACACACACAGAAACAGACAGGTGAAAGGAATGAAGAGCACCAAAGATTAGCTACTGGTGAAAGTCCAAAGTTAGCAGCTATTGACAAAATCCAGAGTTCGCATTTGAGCACTGTATCTTCCCCAGTTAGACTCAGCCCAACACCAGAAAGGTCAAAAGTCATCTCCCCTACTCTCCCCAGTGTGCTGGTAATGAATGGAGCTGAATGCCTGGACTTCCGAACTCCTGAAAAACGGAGTCTAGATGCACAGGATCAGAGGAGAAGAAGCCTCACACCCACTGACAGACCAAACCAAGTCTGTCAAGTCCAAATGGCAGAAACGTTTAGAACAGATGCAGATCCATCTATATCCACTGCATTACAACCAGTCAAAGAGAGTATTTTGAGTGATCAAGAGGTAGAAACACAGCAACATAAGGAAATTCACATCAGTGATCCCTCACAAGAGGCTGCACAAGAGGCTCAAGATCTTAGAGTATCCAGAACGGCTTGCAGCATCCAAGCAGAAGATCTGTCCATGCCAACGATACTGGCAAGGGAGAGGGAGTTTTCCCAGCAAACTGCATACCAATACTCGACCAACAAAATTCGATCCACGGACGATGTGATGCTCATAGTGCCCAAAGAGGAGCCACTGAGCCCTGTTCCCTCTCCCACATGTTCTGTCATTCAAACCACTCACAAAGGACCACCACAACGGCACCCACAGTCCCCTAGTCACTCTCCGAGACCTTTGAACCTACAGTTGCGTTCACATTTAGAGACAAACCAAGCACACCAAGGCACGCACAGTGCTGAGAAACAAAGATCTGTGCTTCCAACAGGTTCAGATCACAGCAGTGAGCCCCCCTCTTCTCGTTCTGTGCTGCACTCCCAAGTGCCCCATTCAGAGCCAGAGACAAAGGACAGCACCTCTTCAAGAGATCTCTGTAGAGAATCTGGCTATCCTGTTCAGGAGTATGCACTTCCCTTAATCATACCAGGAGGGTACTGCTCTGGTAAGAAACAGGAGGACCAGATGCTCATGTCATACCCTTCTGCACCCTTGTCTTTTGGTGCACTGGGGAAGATGGTACCCCATACTGACTCAACAAAACTGCCCTTTTACCCCGATCCCTATCAACTCCTCTATGGCCCACAGCTACTACCATACCCATACAACCTCGCCACCCTGCCCATGGCTCTCAATATGATGGCACCAGGGGACAAAGTTGAGCCCTTGCCCTTTTTACCTACTCTTTTCAACTATGCTGCAGTAGGTGCCCCTTTGCCCCACCCTTTAGTAGTGAACCCCAGCCTATATAATAGCAGCAGTAGCACAAAGCGAAACAGTGACAACCCATGAGCGTATGTGGAGCTGCAGCACTGAAGGAATACTGTACAGCTTATAAGAGGACCAGACCTTAGACGGAAGATGTGTTGTTGCTGTTTGTTAACTGAACTACTTGCACAGATGTTTAAGTCTCTTTGGAAAAGTAGCAAAAACCATAGGTGTATGTACAAAATTAAATATAGTGAAGTAATGGAGAGGTGCCTTGGAGGTAGGACCTATGGGTAAAGGGGAGGTTGTGATCTGGTGATCTGGTGATCTACTGGTCCATCATGGACCTCTTCCCCTTGCCAATGGCAAAACAAACCTCTGACACACCACTCCTCTCCCTCTTTAGAAGAGTTAGAGCTTGGTTATCCGTCCTCTCAGATTTGTTGTAATAACTGGTATAAATAATACATCTGGACAGCTAACAGGGTGTATTTTCTGGAAAAAAAAGACAAAAAAAAAAATAGTGTGCTTTCCACTAGTGACAGTATACCAATAACGATCATATTTGTAGGTCTGTTATAGGCTTTTATTACTGCAAATAGAAATAATATAGGGGCCAAGCTCTTCATTCTAAAATGGAAAGATACACACTCAATTCAGTGAAGGAAGACAATAGCATATAAGCAGTTTTATGGGTGTGTGTGTGTGTGTGTGTGTGTGTGTGTGTGTGTTTCAACCTCTCATCATGCATGTAGTTTGGGGTAGCTGTCTTTTTACAACATTATGTAGGTTCTGTTGTGTGTATTTTCAGTACTGGCTTCGATGTGAGCGTCTGCTCTGTGTGTGTGGGTGTCTTGAGGGTGATGTGTGCATGCACTGCACAGTTGTAGCCAGCAACGTTTCTGCTATATCCGCCTGGTTCAGTTAAACGGATATTGATATCGATGCGGATATATGAGCATCATTCCTGGAGAGGCTGTTACAACTTTTTGTAAATCAGCAAGTAGTAAAATTAGATGAGGTTCATCCTTCGTCAGTCACAACTTAGCAGCTTTGATAGCTTACCTACATGTCATATTGGATGGAGTTTGTTCATATGTGATCTTTTTTTTAACTAACCAGCATCATGGTTGCTTGGTAATTTAATGGCAATTAAGGATGGACTGCATTTTGCAATGGCATGTACACAGTATGTTTGTAGAAGTTGTTGGAATGATTGCTAGGAGGCTCAAGTGAAGAACTGGACACAAACCTTTTTTTTAAACATCTGAGTACTCGTCAATTATCTTATCGTCGTTTGTAGAAAGGAAAATAAGTTTTAGTGGCCTTCTCCTCCCCAGTGCCCCCTGGTGTCCACCAAAGACACTCCATTTACTTGACTGAAATCTGAGAGAGACCGAGGTAAAAAGCAGATGAGAGCGACAGAGAGAGTGGGAGGGAAGTGGAGCAAAGTGCAGCGAGTCTGTTATCGCCAGTAGAACTTCCATTACAAAGTCGCAGAAAATAAAGCTCTAAGCAGCTGGTGAATACCGTTTTTCAGGCGGACATGATCTAAGGAAGCCTGTTACGTGTGAGCTGGGGGTAATGTTGGCTAGCCAACCGTCTTTCTCCACGTCTCCTCTGCAGTGCACAGAACAGCAAGAGTTGACGTCAGCTCCTCCTGACGTCCGCGCGTGGTCTGAGTTGCAATGCTTAGGACTTGAAAAAAAGAAAAAGAAAAAAGAAAGAAAAAGAAAAATTGCTCACTGACCTGGAGTGGCCTGAACACTCCTTTAGGACTTTCCTGTTTTTATATATATATATTATATATATCTTTTTAAAACAATATAATTTGTTTATTTTACCTATTTTTCCCTTTTTGATAGAGAGATTTGTGAGATTTGTGAGGATTGCGCTTGAAGGTGGTCTTTCAAGTGCACACGAATATGAATGTAATTTTAGTCATGAGGTTAAAAAAACATGAACAGTATGGTAGATGTTTTCTGACTTGAAAAATAACATGTAATAATGAACCGCTATGAGGTATTCACATATATACAGTAGTCTTAGAAACATGTCTAGGAACTTGGATTCAATATAATCATAACGCATGAGCAGCACTCGCTTCTTCATTATCCTCTGGTATTGCCATAACAATCATCACTTTGCTTTCTTTCACATGTGTGGTTCTGTTGATTTTTTTCTTTCTTTTTTTGCTGATGGTTGGCTTGAAATACTATCTGCTGTAAAGCTGTCTATTTTCAATTAATCTTTTTTGTTCTATCGTTTTAACTTAAAACTGAAACCAAAAAAAAAACAGAGCACCCCCCACCCTGAAGCTGTGCTTCATGACTTTTACACAGTTACAGTATATGCTGTTGACTTATAAAAGTCCCCACAAACACAAATCACTCACACTGTGATTTTTCCCCTTTCCCCTTCCCTACAGAACATTTTATCCTCTCCTTTTGAAGTGAGTGCATTGAAGCCGCAGCACTGTTCATTTCTGAACACAATGAGAAGATTTGTTGCTTTTCTTGGGTGTAGGTACTTTCACGTAGTGTGTGTGTGTGTGTGTGTGTGTGTCAGAGCACATTTAAGGAAAAGGAAAACCAAAACAAGCACCATATCCCGTGAGGCTTGCCACCAAATCAGAGTTTGGTTTTGGACCCCTACCAATCTGTTGTTAAATTCTCCTTGCACATTTTCCTCATGAGCAGTGTCGGGTTGGAACAGACTACATGCAATCTGATTAATCAGAGTAGGATACGTTATGAAATATCTGTGATCAGACTGCTGTTACTTTTTTATGGATTACTTTGAATTGGATTTTTGACACCACTGAATCTGCCTATGAGCTGCATAACCGCATCGCCATAACCGAAATACGACTAATTTTCTTTTTTTTTTGGATTGACCTTGGAGTTACTTTGCTAACTATTTTATTTTAATCAAATCATTCCAGCTGTTACAAATAATCATTCCAACTGTTAAAGGAACAGTGTGTAATTTTAAGCAGCTCTGTTCTATCTAGGGACGGAGCTCATTTCTGGGCCAGAAAAATGCAAACAGAAGCCTGAAACAACAAAACTAGTGTGATCTAATGCAACGCCATATTGTGACTCACATTTTTCCATGATATGTTTGAAATTTAAATTTACAAACTGTACCTTTAATAATAGATGACGATGGGACTGTTACATAAACATAACGCAAACCTTTAACGAATTAGCACAAAGATGTGTTTTACAGTGCTAGATGGTGCATGACAGCTCTCTGAAAATAAATATATATGTATATGTTACCAATGAGACTTTTTTGGTACTAAATAAAGTAGTCAAATAGATATATTATTCTTATTTTTTGTACTGTGACATAGCCCAAAAGCAGTCCAAAAGATAAGATTTTTTTATGTAATCTTAAACTTGACATTACTTATTATATTTGAATTGTGCAATTTTTAAATTTCCTTATTTACCCAACACTGCTCATGAGTAATATAACCTGTTAAATAAACAATGTCCGTAAAAGCTGTTGATATTTCATAAACAAGTAAAAAAAGCAGATGTATAAATTACTCACAAAACAAGAACACACATTATGTTAATTTATGATCATGCACTTTACCAAAATTTTGATTACCAAACCAAATTTCAAATTTGTAATTTCATGTACCAGTGTATTATTATTATTATTGTTATTATTATTATTATTATTATTGAAAAAAAAATCTCACAATGTGAATGTTGAATAACTAAGGACTTATTCTAGTGTCCTGCAAGCAGGAAAACATTTCAAGGCAGTTTCGTTTGCCTGAAATATGCCACCAAAATATGGTCTTTGCAGGTAAAATGACAGAACAAGTGTAGGTGGATGCACCTACATCCTGTATCAAGGGTCACACACCCCACACACTGTTTGTTTTTTAGCTGTTCTTAAAACGCAAATACAAGCAACACACAAAGCCAGATGAAACCAGCAGAAGACCCCGATAGAGACATCAATATTCAGTCCAAATAGCTAAACGTTTAGCTACGTATGTGTGTTCAGCAGGTCTAGTCGTAGGCATGTGATGGATTTTGTCCCGGTATTGTGAAAATGTACAAGCTACATTTGTGCCATTGTTTTAGAGGTTAACATATTTGGCCTGAAATGTTTCCTGAAATGTTTGGTTGTTTCTTGTTGACTTCTTCTTCACACAAAGGGTCTGTTAACACATTGCCAAATCAAGCCTGTAATAATCTATAATTTTTTTGTTCACCTTCCTTTATTTCTTCGCTCTAGTTCTTCAGTCGCCCTCTGTCCATGCTACAACCATACAAATAAAGTATTAACCTGATGACCTACTAAAGAGTTTTGAATCAGTTCCATGGTCGAGACAATGAATGCACCGTAGTCTCTGGTAACTGAAGCATTTAATTTAAAAACTTTTACATTTCGCACCAGAGCTACAATGTTACTAAGTAAAGGAGATGAGAAAACAGATATTGTGCTGTCAGACTAGTTTATTATTGAAGTACTTTTTAATTCTTCATACTATTTACATATTTAAAGTAAAAGAAATAATAAAAAAAAAATCCAAAAGCACAAAATCTAGATCCAGATGTTTCAGAATGGAAATTTTTTGCTTTATGAAACCTTTTTGCTAAATGATCTTTGTCGTATAATTTATAAAAGTGATCTGAATAAGTAAAGAATAAAACACTTGTTGGAGTGTTGTTATAGGAAAATAATCAACAACAGGTTGGTGTGATGTAGCCCTCTGTGAAGCAGAGTTACTATTACCACTGTAAATTGATTATAAATGATTATTTTCCAATAACAGGACATCCCAGAGTGTTTTATTCCTCTTATACAACAGCAATTTTCCAACAACTACAAGTTCAAGTTTAAGTTCAAGTGGAGTTTATTGTCATTTAAACCATATACAAGTACATAGTGAAACGAAACAATGTTTCTCCAGGACCAAGATGCTACATAAGACAAACACAGAACAACACAGAACTACAAGGGGCGACATAATTTATACATAAAGTGCACAAGTGCAAACATGTGCAGACAGCACAAGACAGTACAAAACAGTACAAGACAGTACAATGACTACTGGGACAGACAGTGGACACAGTAAGTCCCAGTGCAGGGCCGACCAGTACGCAGTTCTGCTTAAAAGTGAACCTAGTGACAATAGTGCAAAGAGTACAAGAGTACAAGTAGCTGAAACAGTGTAAACATAAGAGTAGCAGCCTATGTACAGTATAATAAGTATTGTAGCAGCATAAACATGTGCAAAAAAAAAATTGCAGGGAGGATGGAGTTGTGATGCTCAGTTGTATGTGTATATGTTTGTGTGTTCCTTCAGTCCAGTTTCTGAGTATTGAGGAGTCTGTTTGCTTGGGGGAAGAAACTATTGCACAGTCTGGTTGTGAGGGCCTGAATGCTTCGGTACCGTTTACCAGACAGCAGGAGGGTAAAGAGTGTGTGTGTGGGGTCATCCACAATGCTTGTGGCCTTGCGGATGCAGTGTGAGGTGTAGATGTCAACATTTGGCAGACGCCCTTATCCAGATTGACTTACAATTATCCCATTTATACAACTGAGCAGTTGAGGGTTAAGGGCCTTGCACAAGGGCCCAGCAGTGGCAGCTTGGTGGTGCTGGGATTTGAACTCTCAACCTTCCGATCAGAAATCGAACATCTTAACCACTGAGCTACCAATCAGATGTGTGTTCCTCAGTTTTGTCAGAAAGTACAGGTGCTGCTGGGCTTTCTTGGCTATGGAGCTGGTGTTGAGCAACCAGGTGAGGTTCTCAGCCAGGTGAACACCAAGAAACTTGGTGCTCTTGACGATCTCCACGGAGGAGCCGCCGATGTTCAGCGGAGAGTGGTCATTCTGTGCTCTTCTGAAGTCAACAACCATCTCTTTAGTTTTGTCCACGTTCAGAGATAGGTTGTTGGCTCTGCACCAGTCCGTTAGCCGCTGCATCTCCTCTCTGTATGCTGACTCATCATTCTTGCTGATGAGACCCACCACGATCGTGTCATCGGTGAACTTGATGATGTGATTCGAGCTGTGCATTGCTACACAGTCGTGAGTCAGCAGAGTGAACAGCAATGGATTGAGCACACAGCCCTGTGGAGCCCCAGTGCTCAGTGCGGTGGTGTTGGAGATGCTGTTCCCGATCTGGACCGACTGAGCTCTCCGGTCAGATTTAATTTATTAAAGAACGACATGTTTTACTTTTTATCGATATATAGTTACATATAAAAGGATGAACATTCACAAAACAAGTCCTGTTATCACATATGTTATAGCAGCTCTTTTTTTCTCTCTCTTGAACTTGATATGACAAAAAAGCAGCTTGTCATGATACAGAGAAACCACAAAGAAGCGTAAACTCCTCTGTCCTGAAGTTAAAGTTATAGCTTTACCTCTGACTGTTACAAAACGCTGACACTGGAGACTCCTTCCATGAATGTTACATAAAACGTCTCTGGGTAGAAAGTCAGCACATCAATGACGACACACTTTTCGTTATTAAACAGCGACACTTTTTTAAATATATTTGTTTATTAGTAGTTATAGATTGTGTGGCGCGTCTGCTGTACGAGGTCTTGTGAATGAGCTGTTACTATAGAAACAATAACATTAGAACAAGCGCATTACTATAAGCCTGTCATTTATGTTTCTTTAAGAGATTTGCTCTTTAATCTACACCTTCTGATTTGAGAATTTAACCTCGCACCTTCTGAGCAATTACATTCAAGAATTCAACAACGCTGTGGTATAAAAACAATTATTCCAGCTTGAAGATGAGTGAAGGATGACAAATTTTCAACAATGATTCCTGGAAAGTTTTAAAAATATACCATCTAGCTAAATATCATGACTAGAAAACATTAATGAGTAAGTCATTTCATCTAAAAAATTTTTTTGAAAAATTATATATGATTAGAGTTAATGGTAAAAATTGATTTTCCTTTTCATAAGCAGCAATTTTCAATCTCTGAGATTTAAGTGATATGAAAGCATAGTGTAGCACTACTGCTAATGTTCACTCTGTCTGTGGCAGCAAGGAAATTAAATTTAAATTAAATTCATCGAATTAGATTCTGAGTGCAGTTTTACAGGAAACCTGTTCAAGGAAGTTCCACAAAGATGATAAAGAGATTCATAGTGACACTTTCACCATTTTGTTTGAAAACTGACAGCTAAGTTAAACACGGACCACCTCCGAGTTTATAAAGCCCACCCACGTACAACACGTGCACACACACACACACACTCACACACACCATGTGTCTGAGTTCACTGGAATAGGCAAACAAGCATCAATCACCTCTCAAAGGTCGTCCACCGATCAGACATGGACTAACAGGACGACCTACAACTGTCAATAACCGGCTGTTTCAAAATCTGTGTCAATAAAATACTCACTCACATTTCATTTACGTGTGGTTTATGTGAGTAACGTGATCACATGTGCAAGAAACATGACAGTTCTTTTTATGAAATGTGACATCATGTAAATAATAAGCTGTGATCACATGTGAAAAAGAATTACTAATGTTAGGAAAAAATTTAAACCACATGCCTGATGTGTGAAACATTAAAACATGAAAATAAATTATTTGTGTGAAATAAAAAAAAAAAAAAAAATAGTATAAAATAGTAAAATCATATAAAATAGTAACATGTGCCCTAGGAGTGAAAATGACTCATGTATAAAATCCACATTTGAAACTAAATGAATCACATAAAAATAAACATGAAAATAAATGAATCATGTATAACAGCAATATGAAAATCAAATAGTCATGTAAGAAAATAGCATGAAAATAAATGAATCATGTAAGAAAATAACATGAAAATAAATAAATCCTGTAAAAAAAAAAGTACCGTGAAAATAAATGAATCATGAGAAAAATAACATGAGAGTAAATTAATAATATGAAAAAATCAAATATGAAAATAAATGAATGATGCGACAAAATCATATGAAAATAAATTAATCGTGGAAAAAATGCCACGGCACAATAAATGATTTATGTGAAAACTCATGTATACTACTTTTGAAAAATTGTATGAAACATAACATGAGAGGTGTCTAAAAACCTCATGTGTAAAGTTCATATGATTTTTCTGTAAGGGATTATCCATTTTTATAATTTTCTTTACTGTTGATGGAAAACTGACATACCAAATTATTATTTTATGGGATGTGTGCATTTTTTTCCCCATCCATCATATAATGAGCATTATTTTTAGAAGAACTGTACAAATTAGCAGTAAAAAAAAAAAGTCATCATTCACACCCTCAGCTATAGAGTAATGATGGATATGAGCACACTGGATTTTTATTAGATACGGCTATTTATTAGGTTTCTTAAGGACACATTATTTCATCCGTGACCTCGCGCATTAACTCGACCAATCCCACTAAAAACAAACAGCTCGTGATCGATACGTGATGCAAACACGTCTGCAGTCTGATCTCTCAGAGCTGCTCTGCAGTGCCAAAGTCAGCCAGATGTAAGACCGCCCCAAAACCTCTGACATTTCACAGTCTGTGAAATTAATAATCATTCACGGCAGTTCCAAACTCCTTTTCAGTCCAGGATTGTTTTGCTGTCCAGCTCTGGGTCAGCTGAAGAATGGACTATCTGAGGAAAGCGAGTGTGTTGCTCGTGTTGTTCATGAACAGCAACTGGCTTTGCTCGGTTTCAGCAATAAAGGTCAGTAGGAAATTTCCCCAAAATGCTCTTTTACAAGGATACTTTTTCTTGCTAGTGTGTGTGGTGTGTGTGTGTGTGTGTGTGTGTGTGTGTGTGTGTGTGAATAAAATTAAAAGTAAATGGTACAGTTTAGGATCAGTGTCAATTTTGAAATTGAAAGAAGTAAACACAACTTCTGTAGCAAACTATTTTTAAAATAACATTTTCTGCAAATATTAATGCACAGTCACGTTACAGTTGAAAATAAACAATGCCATAGTAATTATGACATGAGCAAAAGTTTGGACACCCCAATAAGTCAGTAATGCCCCTTTGGCTGATATCAGTGCTCGTCAACACTTTTGCATTCAGCTAGGAATCTTTCTGTTCTTTTTTTTTAAAGCTGTATTCGTATAACCGATGAGCCGTGTATAGATTTAGCAACTGCAATCCAGTACTGATCAGAAATTCCAGATTTAACCCTTTTATGCATACATAATTTTAAAACATATCCAGCTTCTTCTTTAGATGCTTTTTTTATAACTTAACATTACGTATCATTTGAATTTGTAGGAGCATCGTGAGTAAAAAATGGATCAAACATAATACCTGAAAGTTAAAAAAAAAAAAAAGTTTCAGTGTATTTATTTAAAAAATATGCAACATGTAGTGAAGTTTTCTTGACATATACTAAATTTATTTAAATATTTGCAGTTTAGGAATGTTGAAAATTCAGCAGCTGAATTAGGTACCCTATTTTTTTAGTACAAACTTTGTTATAGATTTTTATTTTCTGACTTCTACATTACTGATTCAATACAAAAACATTTTAGATTCAAACATTAGTTTTCCAGCACAAAATGAAATGTTACAGAAATTGTTTTTATGTCAGTAAAGAAAGCAGCAGATTCCATAAGAGACACTTTTCAGATAAAAACATAATGAAGGCTGCTGGGTTTCGCTGCAGAAATAAGAAGCGAGTCGACAGTCAAAGTCTCCAGAAGAACTGTGGCTGCTTCTGCAAGATGCTCAGTAACACTTCCAGCTCATTTCCTTATAAAACTGCACACACTGCAGATACTGTTTTATTTTAAAAAGCGAAGGATCGTCACACCAAATATTGACTTTGTTTCATTTATTACTGTTTTACTGTTAAATATTTTTTAAATGTAGAAATATTTAATTTTATTATTTTTGAAGGCATCTTTGCTCTACAGCATTTCTTTGCATGTGCCTAAGACTTTTGCACAGACCTATATATATATATATATATATATATATATATATATATATATATATATATATATATATATATATAGAGAGAGAGAGAGAGAGAGAGAGAGAGAGAGATAGATATAGATATAGATATAGATATATTTTCAGTACCTTCTGAACTCGAGACATTTTAATTTATTCTTGTACAAATTTTTAACTAAACTTTTAGTGTTTCAACCAGTTTCCATTGGAAGTCACATAACTAGTTGAATGGAGTCCTTAAAGTGTCCAATTATATTAGATTACATTCAACTTTATTGTGATTGCACTGATTACTAAAGTACTAGTACAAGAAATGCAGTTTAGCATCTATCTAGATGCTTTCTGGAAGACCCCAGCATCATGAAGACCAAGAAGCTATCAAAACAAGTCCAGGACATAGTTCTGGAAAAGTTTTAATCAGGATTTGGTAATTAAAAAGAGCGATATTAAATCCATTATTTAAAAGTGGAAAGAATATAGCACAGCTGCAAGTCTAGAGGAGGATGTTCAGCAAAGGCAAGTGGTTCCCCGGTTCTCTGGTTCCTGGTTCAGTTCCAGTGCTTGAGTTATTGTCTGTGCGGAGTTTTGGATGTCCTTCCTGACTGGGTGCCTTCCCGCTTCCCGCAGTGTTCCTATTTATAGATGAATGAAAACTACGTCTTACTGTTATTGGGGCTGAAACTCATCCGGTTTGTCTAATATTATTTAATATGACTTCTCTTATTACCAAACATTGTAAAGAAAACATACTGTACTGAACAGAAGGTTGTGAGTTTGTATCCCAGTACTGCCAAGCCGTCTCTGTCAGATCCTCGAGCAAAGGCCCTTAAACCTCAACTGCTCAGTGTAATTATAAGTCACTTTGGATAAAAAGTATCTGCCAAATGACTAAATGTAAATGTAAATGCAATGGTGAGTTAAATGAATGCATTATTTAAAAAAAAAATTTGCATTGTTTATTGCAAATAAATATCATGAAAGTTTTCAATAATCTGCATTTCATTCAGTGCAACTGTTCCAGAGATTAACGAGTGTCCGTTAGTGGATTCCTCTAGAAATTTTTTTTAATTTAATTCTAATTTATGTCTCATGTTTAAGGTTTTCATGTGACTCACTCTCATACAGACTATACTATACATTCTTTAAAAATAAAACAGCTGATAGAATGTTGATGAGAATTTCACACAAGCTCACTAAAGAAAAAATAAATCTAAAAGTGGCCCTGTCAGGTCAACTCTGTTAGCGAACTCAGTTTCCCAGAACGCACCATGGCCTACAGACATGGCCAACCCTGACTACACTTCCCAGAACTCACAACCGCTGACACGTTCACAATCACCAGACTTCTGATTGCACTCACATGAGCCCAATCACCCAAACACTTAAAAGAGACTCTCACAGCACAAACATCATGAAGTTGTGCTCAGTTTGTGTGTTCATCTGAACTTACTAAACCTTTGTTTTTGTTTCTTAGTTTTTGTGTTTTGATTTCTACCCTGGGAATGCTGTTTGCTGATCACCTGACCATTGCCTGTTCTCTGACTTTGACCTTGTTTAATGATTTGGATTTTTCTGCCAGTCCCTTAATAAATAATCCTAACAGCACTTGCATCTATCTCAACCTACTCATTTCTGACAATCCCATAATTCCTGAATTCACCATAGTCACGTATGTCTGCACAGGGATGTGGAATTGTTCATATTGGTTGTTTACATACTTTTTTTTTTTTTTTACATAAAAGAGATTTCATAGCCATCTGTTGTAAAGACCAAGATACCAGAGGGTAGGAAAGATGCTTCAGAATACACCGAGTGTAAAGTCTGCATTAGCTCATGCACATGTGACTAACCGTGATTTCTTTTATGTAAGGTATCAGGAGGTGAGGTCATCAACCTTGGCCATAAATCAACAGCCTGGCAGCCTTTAATGCACATCAGTGCAAATCTCTCCACCATTTCCAGGTCAGTCTATAGGAACCTTTAGGGGTTAATTTGGGTTTTATGGAGGCGAGCGTTTTATCTCATTTCTCAGTCTTTTATTTCATTTATCATAATTTATGGATTTGTTTTGAATCTCTTTCTCTTAAGGCATTAATATGAAAGTACTGGGTTTTTCATTAAATTGGTGTGTAACTGAAATAAATAAGTGAGAAAATTGCAGTAACTCATCTCCAAATACATGCACGTACTAAAAAAATGGAAAAACTGTATTAGCTAGCTTGTGTATACACCAAGCTTAAGCTAGCTAGCTAGCTAAATTCGATAATTAGATAGGTAGAAAAACATACGTGTTATATAAGAAATAAAATAATCCACAGTGTGCCCTTATAGGTACTGTTGTTGATTATTTTCCTGTAACTGCACGTCTCAAAGTGTTTTAGTCCTCTTATACCACAGCAAATTTCCAATGATTACAATTTGTTTATTAATTACATAGCAACATGTCATATCGTGTTGTATCCATTTATACAGTATAGCTACATGTAATGATGTGAAACGTCCAAAAAAATAAGTTAGTCCTTGATCTTACAAACAGTTGTATCCTCAGCAGCCTCTCTCATTTTGACTCGTTAGAAGTTAGTATAACAAAACTGCATAGCGTAAACTCCTCTGTCCTGAATGTTACAGCTTTACCTCTGTTACAAAGCGCTGACACTGGAGACTCCTTCCATAAATGTCTCCTTATAGAAATGTCACCATATCAATGATTACACATGTTTTTAATACGTTAATGTGGAGAATCCACCGTACAAATGAGCTGCTGTTATAGAAAATTAAAGGGAATTCAACTGCACTGTGGTATAAAATCATTCAACAGAAGGTGTTCTTCTATGTCTGAACCTGCAGCATCACCTCCCACTTTGAGTTTCGCACCCTCGATCCGGAGGGCATCATCTTCTACGGAGACACCAAAGAGGGCCAGGACTGGTTTGTGCTTTCTCTGCATGATGGCATTCCTGAAGTGCAGATCGGGAAAGCAAATATCCTGGTCAGTGTGAAAGGAGGACCCAAACTGAATGATGGAGCATGGCACAAGGTACGAGTTTTCCTTAATGTCTACAACACCAGCACTGTCTAATAAATCATCTTACATCCTACTTATCTAAAGTTATTACTGGTAGAAATGAGCAGGAAATGGTTATAGAATGAATACTTGGTGTGGATGAAATGATGATATGTAAATCTTCAATTGATGAATTCTTAAAGGGTGTGTCAAAATTATTGGCGCTCACAGGAATTCTCACAGGGGAATAGTCTAAAATGAATCTTGCAGGAAGCAATTGTGTAAAATTAGCATGTAATTAACCCAAGAATTATAGTCAGGGGTCAAAACACCCAGACGGCGTTACGAGGAAAAGCTATACACAGAGCTATGAACAAAGCAAGAACAAAAGGCCTAGAAACACACAATGTTGTACCACTGACAAAAACACAGAGTACAAATAGGCAAACTAATCAAGAAGTAACACAAAACATCTGTACACCATTGGGGAAATAAGCAAAGGGGGTTGTGGGCGGAAACAGGACCAAAACAGAAATCAACACACACTTGAGTATGTGGCCCTTGTCGCCATGGGAACCATGATGTGAAGAGGGAATCTAACAGTAAAAAATTTGTGAGAAAAAGAAATAATTAATAGTTTAATAAGTTAATTAGTAACTTAATTTCAAATACATATACAAATGTTTTTGACATTTGTAAAATCGTCAATTGTTAAACTACAACTAAACTGCTTCTAAAATTAACAGTTTAACTATCAGAATGAAAATTAGGAAATGTAAAACAACTGGAGATGTGATTTTTCCGCCAGAAAAGTGAAGCTTTAGGATGGATGAGAGGTGGTGGAAAATAACCGATGTTTAACCCACAGGGTACGGTGTCAAGATGACAATTTAAAAACCTAAAACGTAACTAAAAAATATATATATATTTATATGAAAAAAAAGGCAGTAAACAAAATGGTTTCAGTCTGTGTGTCAGTCATTTGTTTTTTTTTTTTTTCCGAATGAAAATGGGATAACAAGGAAAGTTTTTATCCTATTTATGTTTTTTTCTTGGCGCACACACTAAAATAGCAAATTACTTCACTTTTTCATAAATCATTTAATTCTACTGCTTTTCTGTAGAATTTATATCCAGCTTATGTCAGAGTTTGTGAGGTGACGTTAGATATTTTATGTGACTTTACATGCAGATACAGTAAAAAGTAATATGACTTTCTTAATACTTTAGGAAGGTGGTGTTAGTCAAGACAAAACAATACATTTTTGTAGATTAAATAAATTAGATACAACAACCGAGATGGTAAATAAGGCTTCTCTTCTCTTCTCTGTTTCATGTAAAGACAGAGGGATATACTTCATATATATATATGTCATCTAACAGGTTCTGAGATCATACTAACATAAATCCTGCAGTATTTCTTTATAAAAGATTCCGTGTATGTTGTGTTATGAAGGTCTGAAGGTACCATTCAATTTTATCGACAAATATTAAGTATTTGCACAGAATTAACAGACATATCCAAGTTTACAAAATGGAAAATGGTAATAAATAACCATTTATATGTTGGTGTCGTGCAGCGCATGATGTTATGGGCCTGTTCTGTTTCCAAATGCTGAGGGATAAATGGACTATGTCAAGCTTCAAGAAACTGAAGAGGAACATCTTGCTGTCTCTGATGAGAAGTTAAAATTGAGTCTTACGTATTTAGATCGTCTAATCCAAATATGATGCAACATTTTCCCCTGGGCTCACAGAAAAAATGTTTCCCACACCACAGAACTGAGCCTTTAAAAATTTCCAGTGCAGTTCCCAATCGTGTGTGAAGCTGTGAGACGAGACAGATGATGAGCGCTCAGTGTGTACGCTCAGCTTGAGGTTTATTGGTCAAAATCCAAAAGTCATAGACAAACAGTCTGCAGCACGGATCAGTACACTGGGATTAATAATCATTCAAACAGTCAAGGCAAAGGTCAAAACCAGGAATCAGTATGAACTGTGGAAAAACATTCATTAAGAAAAGCTCAGAAACAATATAATTGCAGACATATATTCATGACATGAAAAAAATACACAAAATAAATGGAGAGGGGAAAAAGAAACAGGTGCAGGCAATCAGGGAAAACAAACTAATGACAAGATAGCCGTGGAGACAGACAACAAAAACAGACGATGCTTCCTAAAACTCGAATCCTTCCTGTGACCAAGAACTCGGTCAAAATCGAACATTTTTAAGGGAAGTACCAAGAAATCAAGGAATGAGGAGAGAGGACACACAGGAAGTAGATTTATTTTGGCGTGTGACATAAACCTATGCTATAAATTTTCCATTTCTGTCAACAAACAAATTACAATAAATGATACAATAATGAGATAAAGTATAGTAATAAAATGAATTATCTTAATAAAATAAACAATGGATACAAATAAGATCCTTGCAGGAAACTTGACAATGAGTCTAAAGCATGAACATGAGGCTAAAGCTTGAACATTTAAGCATGTGATGTAGCTACACCTTAAATAATGTTTTAATTAAGGATACTTTAGTGTGTAACTGTTCCTTATAGGTGGATCTGTTATACAGACCTTTTATAATGAAGTGACCAGGTTAGACCCAGTTTCACAAACCAAACAACATTTGTTTGTCGTCCAGCTCGCTACAAAAAAGTCAGCGCTAACCTAACATAAGGCTGTAGTACGCTAGGGTTCCAGATCCAACATTATTAACTAATGGTATCTATTAATGAACTGAAGAAATCCAGTGGTGGTGTTTGTTGTGGTCTGTGCTAACTAACTTGTTCCTCACCATTAGACAACAATGAAATCTACGTTCAAATTCCCTAGAGAGGTTGTAGTGGGTGTTTCTTGCGTCCTTTCTCCACTTCCTTGCAGGGAGGAGCTAAGTAGCGAAAAGGAGAAGCAAGGATAGGACACGAGGAGGTGCAATTATAAAGAATGAGAAGACCTAATGACTAAAACCAAACAGGAGGAGAGCCACAACATAAAGCCAGGAAGACGAAAAATGGCCAATACACACTTTATTTTTTTTGTTTGTTTACCCCAGAAAAAAACTACTTGTGTTAATTAAAGAGCTATAATGCAAGACCAAAATTATATCCCATTTTTTTTTTCCTGAGAATGAAAATACTGAATTTGACATTTCATTTGAAGGTGCCAAATTTTTTTTGTCTTTTTGCTAGAGTGCATTCTGTAAAATGTCTGCTGTGTGTTGCATTGTCAAAAACCATGTGCTATTTACATTTTAATATTTTTTAACTGATGTTTTTCCCTTTGTGTTGTCAGTTGGAGTTGCGCAGCGAGGGAAAGTACGTGATTGTGGAGATCAACAATAAGGTGGAGCTGGTGGTGGGAATGGAGTCGGATCAGACAGAGGACGTGCTGACGGGGAAGATACGCCTGGCGCTCGGAGGGATGCTGGTGGATCAGAAGAGGCTTCTGCATCCTGTCAGTCAGACCACTTAACATATTGCATTCTCTTCTATTCGTTAATATCATGTAAGTTTGCGCTTCTGTGAGCTCATCCCTTGCTCCTGCTCTCTCAGTTTAATCCTGAGATGGATGCGTGCATACGGGCGGGAAACTGGCTGAACCTGAGCACACACTGGGATGCAGAGCCGAGCTGGAATCCGTCGCCCTGCTTTCCGGAGATCAAGAAAGGCAGCTACTTTCCTGGAAGTGGATTAGCTCTGTTTAATACATCTGGTGAGTGTTTAATGTTGCTGTTTTTATTTATACAGCACCTTAAAGGCATTTAAAATACAGCTTAAAGTGATTAAAATTGTGACAAAAACAGAGAAAAAAAAAACAAGGCAGTCAAAATAAATAGTACATCTGAACTT
Organism: Pangasianodon hypophthalmus; assembly: GCF_027358585.1. Taxonomy (NCBI): domain Eukaryota; kingdom Metazoa; phylum Chordata; class Actinopteri; order Siluriformes; family Pangasiidae; genus Pangasianodon; species Pangasianodon hypophthalmus. The sequence continues at coordinate 23,273,446 of NC_069721.1, read as the reverse complement.
CATTAAGTGTATCATATAGAAGCAATTTATTTTCAAAGTGAGATTTTTTAGATTTACATTTTTTAAATAATGTAAGACAAGTAAAACTGAGTATATTATATATAATAGTTTTTTCTTCTTGCCCAAGAAGACATTTAGTGGTGGGATTTTATATATATATATATATATATATATATATATATATATATATATATATACACACATATACAAAGGAATTTTTGGTTAGGTTCCGACAAGTTTAAAGTTTTTTCATTAGCATAATTTTACTATCATTTTATTTTTATCAAAGGTAATATTTCAAAAATTCTTATTTTGACTAATTTTGACCTGAGATTTAAATCTACATTTTGGAAGTTACTTAAGTCAAAATGAATTGTGAAACATTATTAAATATTATTATTATTAGTAGTAGTAGTAGTAGTATGTATATTTTACTTTTTATTTAAACATCTGAGATATCTGTGAAACTCACTTGGTTCCTTATAGCGCTTCTTGCAGATAAATATGAAGTTAAAATGAGAATTATATGAAATAATGAATCACAGTGTAAAGAGTTTGGAGGCAGTTATTAAAATAAAACGTGTAAGTTATTAAAAAATAATTAAACAGTAGGCCACATTTAGAAAGGGAGATGCAAATTTATACTGGTATAATTTAGAAACTTTCATGCTTTTCTGTTACACACTGTATTTTGAAAATGCTTTGACTCGTGGCTGTGTTAGAGAGTTGTGGTGTTAATATTAATAATAATTGCTCTCTGTATTGCCGCAGACCTTCCTGGAGTGGAGACAGAAGAGAGAGGGGTCACGATTGAGGTGTTTGGATCTTGGCATGGGACATTGCTGAGTCTTCAGACCCTCGATTTCCAGTACATTCTGCCCGGGGTTAAGGGAAAGGAGAGCAGGGTATGAGGCACTGAATGATAATCATATAACTTTTATAAAAAAAGTAAAGTAAATTAAAAGCTGGAGAGATACAGGAGACTCTTCATACCCAGGGACGAATTAGGCAGGAACCTAAGCAGGAACCTCCTCCCTGTAACTACACACTATAACTCATTCACTGTGTGTCCACAAAGACAATACACACTATGGCCAAAAGTATGTGAACACCTGACCATCACACCCATATGTGTTTCTTCTCCAAGCTGTTGCCACAAAGCTGGAAGCACCCAATTGTACAGAATGTCTTTGTATGCTGTAACATTACAATTTCCCTTCACTGGAACTAAGAGGCCCAAACCTGTTCCAGCATGACAATGCCCCTGTGCACAAAGCGAGCTCCATGAAGACATGGTGTGTGAAGGTTGGAGTGGAAGAACTTGAGTGTCCTGCACAGAGTCCTGACCTCAACCCCACTGAACACCTTTGGGATGAACTGGAACACCGACTGAACCCCAGACCTCCTCACCAACATCAGTGTCTGACCTCACTAATGCTCTTGTAGCTGAATGAACACAAATCCCCACAGCCATGCTCCAACATCTAGTGGAAAGCCTTCCCAGAAGAGTGGAGATTATTATAACAACAAAGGGGGAATAAATCTGAAACGGGATGTTCAACAAGCACATATGAGTGTGATGGTCAGGTGTCTACAAACTTTTGGTCATATAGTGTACAACCCCTAACACACGTTCACATTAAGCTGTATTCATCTGCGCTGTAAATTACTATGTTATTTATTTATTTCACTCACTTCTGTTTTATTGCTGCACTTATTTGACTTAAACTTGATCTCTAGATCACTTTGCGTATAACTTATTTATTACTTATTGTCTGTCTGTCTTTGATACTATAATTAAACATTGTGCCATATGCAAATTTGGCATTCATAATGTATTGCACATTGTTATAAAGTAATGCAAATTAAGCCTTTTTTCATAATTATCTATAAATATCTGTCTGTCTTTATAGAAAGTCTTATCATTTCATACCTTATTAAAAGATTCACAGTAGATTGAATAAGTTGTGCTTCAGTAGGAGCTGCATTACTGAATGACTGCATGAGGAAAGAATAAAACTGATTTGTTGTATTCCAGGCTCTCATTGTGGAGCTGAAGGAAGAACCCGATTCGAGCAACACTGCTGACTCCACCAAGCTGACTCTGACGTTACTGAAACATTCCCTGTTGTTAAATGGTGAGACAGAGCTGGAGAACGAAAGCATTGACTTCCTCTCGAGGTGGACAGAGGGGATGAGCTTAGCTTTCGGAGGAGTGCCAGGTAGAGCTACTGGTCAAATCATCACATTTTTACAGGAATTTACATTTATATAATATACCAGTGACATTTAATCCTAAGGTTTCTGTAGTCCCTTGCTTTTCTGTCAACTCCAGAATTATTTACACCCTTCATTAAAATGAATTATTTCTAATTAAATAATTTTTCTGGTCTCTGAGATACATGAAGTAATTTTGGGGTTAAATCAATTCATCAAATGTATCAAAAAATACATTGTATAAAACTAAAATATATAATTTTATGTATATAACTTTTTGTATATAACTAAAAATATATAATATAAATACATTATTTATTTTAGTGTATAAAACTGACATTACACAGAATCATTAATATCTTCCAATCGAATACTGTGGAAAAAAATAACAAAAATAATTCTCAAAAGAACCCCTTTTTAAGATAGTAAATCATATGGAAAATTATTGGCACCCCAAAGAATATTTTAAATAAGAAATTGTTATATTAAAAAAACACACACAAAATACAGAAACCAGTTAATGATCCTTCCGCAGGTTCACCTACGGAAACCTTGTTACGACTTTTACTTCCTCTAGATAGTCAAGTTTGATCGACTTCTCGGTGCTCTGACCTAAACTGACTTGTTTAGGTTGTTGACCTAAACTAGTCAGTTTAATGTACAAATATTAAAAGTGGGGGTGCCAATAATTTTGAAACCAGTATTCTGCATTGAAAAAAATGCTTTAATTAAGATGAAAATGTTAAAACCATAAAATCAAATCTATACAGCTTACCCTGATGTTTCAGATCAGAAATGTCCCCTATTGTATGTGCTAAACTTTTTATATTTTATTTTTTGCTCATTTTCATGAAGTGATTATTTTGGAAGCATAGTGATTAATAATACAAGATAAATGATACTAATACTATAATATAATACCCTATACTCTTTAGTATATCTAAAAATATAGCTCCAAAATGTCTTTAAATGAACTCTACTCTTTATGTGCTTGTGGGTGTTTTGTATTATTTGACACTTGTAAACACTTTTGCAGGTGAGGCTGAGGACTCGACAAACACACACCACCTCCAGGGCTGTTTGGAAAAGATTCTCATTCAGGGACAAGACATCGATCTCGACCGGGCTTTCTTCAAGCACACGTCTATCTCATCACACAGCTGTCCCACAAAAGCAGTGAATGAACTCACAGAGAGTTAGTATATAGCTGTTAGGTTTTTTTTTTTAATCACAGAAAGGGGTGTGGTCACAATTCCACCAACCAGCTTCCACCAAACAAACAAGCTCATTTAAATCCTCCTTACAGTTTGACCAAATCCTTTCAGTATTACATAATTACAGTAGATGGCGCCACCCGAGTGTCATGTTGTCCCACATTTGCCACCCCTGGACCTGTGATTTACAGCTCAGTTCACAATTCAGTTCTTCAGATTATTTGTATTAGATACATTTCATCTGGCAATGAAGAAATTACACTTATAACTAACAATAACTAACAGTAATAGTCATGTTATAATATCATTTGATATATTTATCCTGATAAAGGAAAACATTCTGAGAAACTCTCGACAAGTCCCAGGAAGTTCACCTGCCTTGTTGTTTTGTGCTTTCTTTCCTTTGTGTTCATATTGTATTCAATTCAATTCAGTTCAGTTTTATTTGTATAGCGCTTTTAAAAATGGACATTGTCACAAAGCAGCTTTACAGAGATACATAAACTCAGGATATAAAATTTTTAATTTATTCCTAATGAGCAAGCCAGAGGTGATGGTGGTGAGGAAAAACTCCCTGAGATGATATGAGGAAGAAACTTTGAGAGGAACCAGACTCCAAAGGGAACCCATCCTCATCTGGGTGACACCCGATAGTGCGATTATAAATAATTCCCTTCTATAACTGTGTACTATGTGTCAAAAAGTGCAATTGTGTAGCCAGGAACTTCGTTATAGTTTTCACATGAAGTCTATTTTGTTGAAGTTATCAACTGTTCATTGATGGAGACAATGATGGAGTGCAAAAAGAGAAACACAGATTATTGGGTATGCTTATTGTCATGTAATGGTTAAGGATAATATACATTGTGTGCAGAGTGCAAGCAGGGACTCTGGCAAGACTAGCTATGACAGTATAACTAAAAGGGAGAGCCAGAAGGTAACACAGACATGAGGAGACCCTGGGACATAAAGTGGCCAGCCACTCAACCATCAACAAACCTGAGTGAATGCGTGAGAGTGGGGGGGGCGACAGCATCCAAACATCCCAGTTCACCAAAACACTCTATACCTATGAACCCTCTAGATCAGCTCCTTTACTTAAGTATATATTTGTTTTCAGCCTAGACTTAGCTTAAACACTGAGACTGTGTCTGAGTCCCGAACACTAATTGGAAGGCTTTTCCAAGACCGTGGGGCTTTGAAAGAGAAAGTTCTGCCCCCCTCTGTAGCCTTCACCATTCGAGGTACCAACAAATAGCCTGCACCTTTTATCGAAGTAGGCATGGCAGATCATAAAAGACAAGACGTTTGCTTTATAGGTAAATAGTAGTATTTTATAATCAATGTGAAATTTGATTGGGAGCCAGTGCAGTGTGGATAAGATAGGGGTGATGTGGTCATATCTTCTGGTTCTAGTAAGGACTCTCGCTGATGCATTCTGGACTAACTGGAGCTTGTTTAAGCATCTACTGGAACATCCAGACAGCAGACAGCAAGGCATTACAATAATCCAACCTAGAGGTAACAAAAGCATGAACTAGTTTTTCTGCATCATATTTTTTAACTTAGCAATATTTCTGAGATGAAAGAAGGCTGTCCTAATAATATTATCTACATGAGCTTCAAATGAAAGACTGTAGGCAATAATCACACCAAGGTCTTTTACTGCTGCACACGATGAAACGGAATGGCCATCCAGAGTTACTGTGTAATCAGAAAGCTTACTTCTAGCTGCATGTGGTCCTAGTACAAGTACTTCTGTCTTGACAGAATTAAGTAGAAGGAAATTAATAAGCATCCAGTTTCTAATGTCTTTTACACATTCCTCAACTTGTAAGCTGGTGTCTCTCATCTGGCTTTGCTGAAACATACAACTGTTTGTCATCAGCATAACAGTAGAAGCCAATACCATGCTTGTGAATAATTTTGCCCAGAGGTAGCATATATAAAGAGAAGAGCAGAGGGGCCTAAAATAGAACCTTGCAGAACACCAAACTTTACCTTAATATGCATAGAGAAGTCACCATTTACGTCTACAAACTGATAACGATCAGTGAGATAAGACCTGAGCCAGGAGAGGGCCTTTCCTTTAATGCCTACAACATTTTCTAGTCTATCGAGGAGAATAGCATGATCAATGGTATCAAAAGCTGCACTAAGATCAAGCAGCACAAGCAAGGAGACACAACCCTGATCAGAGGCCAGTAGTAGGTCATTTACCACTTTAACCAATGCTGTCTCTGTGCTATGATGAGGCCTAAATCCTGAATGATACATTTCATGAATGTTATTGCTACGTAGTTATGAGCGTAGCTGCTGTGCTACAACCTTTTCTAGGATCTTGGAGATAAAGGGGAGGTTTGATATTGGTCTATAGTTAGACAGCTGACCGGGGTTGAGGTCAGGTTTTTTTTACTCAGGAATTTGATAACTGCTAATTTAAAGGATTTAGGTACATAGTCAGTGCTACAGGAAGGATTGATTATTTTTAGAAGAGGTTTGATTGCTTCTGGAAGTATCTGTTTGAAGAAACATGTAGGTTAGGGATCTAGTACACAAGTTCATGATTTTGATGAGGAAATTATTGAAATTAGTTTTATCTCTAGAAGGGGAGCAAAACATTCTAATCTCTGATCAGCTATAGTTATATTGTTATCTACAGGGTTAGTTATCAAATTGTCTAGTTCTAAATTTATAGTCTGAATTTTTTGCCTGATATTTTCAATTTTGTCATTGAAAAATTCATGAAGTCATCGCTACTGCATATTGATGATATGCATGTTTCTGTGGTGGTCTTATTCCTAGTTAATTTTGCTACAGTATTAAATAAGAATCTAGGATTATTTCTATTATCTTCAATTAGGGTAGAGAGATACATTGATCTAGCAGCACTATGAGATTTTCTATAGCTCTGGAGGCTCTCCTTCCATGCTATTTGAAATACTACCAATTTAGTTTGATGCCATTTACGTCCTAATTTTTGAGTGGTCTGTTTTAAGGTGTGTGTTTGATCATTATACCAGGGTGCTAGCTTTTTCTCTCTAATTATTTTTCTTTTAAGTGGAGCTACCTTATCTTGCGTGTAGCGGAACGTTGACTCTAAGCATTCAACTGCCTGATCAAGGTCTTTGGGATCAGAAGGTGAGCCTAGTCATAGTTGATACCTCTGGGAGATTATTGATAAAACTCTGTGCAGTAGCTGACGTGAATGTACTTTTGACGTGGTAGCGTGGACACAGCCACTGTTATCAGAGGGTCTTGCGGATTATCAAAAGGAGTCTCCAACAATTAATGCTTTGAGATGAAATCCGCAAATTCACAGAGGAATTCAGAATATGGCCCTGGGGGTCTGTAAATAATAATTAGCAGAACTGACAGGGTAGACTTATTTTTTGTGGCTACATATGTTATGTTATTATAAGGAGCTTCAAACGTGTTGAATTTATGTCCAGGTTTTTATGTGACACCTAGACTGTCATTATAAATAACTGCGACACCTCCTCCTCTGCCAGTTAGACGAGACCGTGTCCAGGAGGACTAGCTTCATTTAATGCCACATACTCTAATGTGATCTAATATTTAACAGTCCTAACTTCAGATCAATGGTGCTGGCTGTGCAGTCAGTATGAACTAATTTTATGTTAATTAGGTTACTAAAAAAACTTTCTATATTATAACTTTCTACAGTATTTCTACATTTTTGTTTAGCTCAGGGAACAGACACAGTCTCAATATGGTGGAACCTGGGTGATGACTCAGTGCAGCTAGCAGACGGTCAGTTTAGCCTGCTTGTCTGCTCCCTGGCCTTGGCCCTGGATTGACACTAATTAACTAGGCCTGTTCTGAGACTATGTGCTATGCTGCAAGAAATGAGAGCAATACCTTCCCGAGTGGAATGGATACCGTCCCACCCTAACAGGCCAGCCTTGCCTTCAAAACTGCTCCAATTATCTATAAAGCCCACATTGTTTTTGGAGCACCACCTGGACATCCAGCAGTTCAGCGACCATAACCTGCTGTAAGCTACATCAGTTCATGGAAGGTCAAAAGATAATTAATGAGAGTTTTCTAACAAAATATAATTAAACATGCCACTTTAACGCAGCTTGTGTAAAGGTTTTTGTGTTACAAATTTACGATCTATGTATATGAAATTTGGCCAATAGTATCACAAGATCTATATTATGGTATTGTTAGATTTTGTACCTAAAAATAATTTTAAAAATCATTAATCTTAGCATCTTTGAAAACAATAGATGAACAATAATAAGTAGGGCTGTCGTCAAGAACACCACTGTCGAGTCCAAGGCAAGTCGAAGACCAGGACTACCTGAGATCGAGTTAAGACAGAGTCTTAAGGGGGTCGAATCCAAATGAAATCGAGACTGAGTCAAGATCAGGAGCATCAAACTGCTGTTACGTGTTTTAAACTGAACTACTAACTGTAATGGTTTATCAAATATTTCTTCCACGTATTTTCACTGTTTTTAAATCAGACATCCATATATACATCTTTATCAAGCTGTTTTGAGCATAAACTGATCGATCATTGACATCTGGTTGAGATGTTTGGTGGTAGGAGTGGTTTCTTCCTCCAGACTAGCAATATTTCCGAATAACGTCACTGTGTGGAATTGAGCCCAAAGCATTACAGTCGACTCTCGAATCTCAAATGCCTGGAATCGAGTCAAAAAGTATTGAATCTTTTTAGAATCCAGTCCCAGTCCTTTTTAGTCCTTTACTCTTTTTTTATTTTGTTAAAAAAAACAGTTGATTTCTCTTTAGGATGCTTAATCTAAAAGGGAATAGGGGAAAAAGAAATAAACAGATTGTAATTAATAATGCAAGCAAGAATTTGTGTAATCTAGTGCCATCTAGTGGAAATAGTGTGCACAGAACCATTTTAACAAATAAAAGGCACTGCATGCTAGTATGATTATTTATATTATATTACCTGCTCATACAAAGTATTTTAATTTCATTTGAATGGGATTAAAAATATGATTTTATAGAGTTTTTAACAGGTTTTTTGTTTTTTAATATCACCTTCTTTTAAAACAAATCACAAAAGACAATCATACAGCCTAGATCATACAAAAATCCCCAAAATGGTACAAAGTAACATAGTCTTTCTTAAAGTCAGCTACAGAATTATTGGCACCCTTAAAGAAAATAAGCAAATATTATCATATAAGACAAATACACATGTTTTCAGAAAACACGCTTCTCTCAATTTCAACATTAACAAATTATGATCACAATTTCTGTTCTAAACACTCTTAGTTTAGTAAGGGTGCTAAACTTTCATTTTCTTGTCACTGGGATGAGATTTGTACCTTTAGTATGTATCTTTTATCTAGAAAGGTGCATATAGTGTACATTTAAAGCTTTACGCTTCACTAAAGCTTTACAGTACAATATATCTTTGTTTCAAGGTGAAAGATACATACTAAAGGTACAAAAGGTGTATGTGACAAGGAAAGGTACATTTTGCAGAGAAAAAAAAAAAACCACAGAAAAAACAATTGTACATCAGATTTATGCACCTTCTCTTAATGATGAGTCGTTTGTGAACGATTCGGCTTTTTAAAATGAGTCGACTCACAAGTACAATACGAGTCCTATTTCTTTCATTGTACATAAATGCTTCCATGGAAACCTCATTTCAGCACCTGAGCTGTTCGTTTACTGTGATTTCATTCCTCTTCAGTAAGCGCTTTATCCTGGTCAGAGTCACGGTGAAGTCTGATGCCGCTTTCGCTTATCAAAAATAAAAGAAAAATGTTCCTTTTTTCATCTGTCCAAACAGAGCATGAGTCAGTCGTCTTCAACCACGTTAGTGTTTAGATACAGTGCTGAAACATCCATCCATCCATTTCCCATATTGCTTATCCTACGCAGTGTCACAGGGAGCCTGGAGCCCATCCCAGGGGACTCGGGGCACAAGGCAGGGGGGTGCCCTGGATGGGGTGCTAACCCATCGCAGGGCACAATCACACACACACACACACACACACACTCTCACTATGGACAATTTAGAGATGCCAATCAGCCTACAACACATGTCTTTGGACTGGGGGAGGAAACTGAAGTACCCAGAGGAAACCCCTGAAGCACAGGCAGAGCATGCAAACTCACCACACCACCCACCCACACACACACACACCCACACACACACACACACACACACACACACACACACACACAGGGTGGAGGCGGGATTCAAACCCCTAACCCCGGAAGTGTGAGGCAACAGTGTTAACCACCAAGCCACCGCGCACTTGTTTTTTCAATTGACTCATAAAAAAAAGAAGTTTGTGATTGGCTTACGTAGATTTTATTTGCGTTGAATGCTGCTATAGCTAAAAAAACAGAAACTCATAGTTGATCACCATAGGAATGGGTGAAAAATCATAAATGCCACAGCTAAATCGTATAAGTTTTTTTTTTTTGTACCTCTGCATTATCATTAAATGATGTCCAAACTTCAGGTGAGCAGTTTACTGCAGAAAATATCTGATTGGATGTTAAACTCTAATTTTACTTGTAAATTTACCTAGTAACTTTTTGTTATTCATAATATGACTCCAGTGTTTCACTGACACTGTTAGACAAATTAAATAATGTGACATATCCTATACCGCGGTATCCTTAAATATCGACAATATTTTTTTCATCGTTCAACCTTCCAAACAGTAAACATTTACTTTATTTGCTTATAGTTTAAATTAGCAATGTAGCTAAAACATCACATTGTGGCATCACATTGGCTTAAACAGTTTTTTAAAATGTTATAAATTTTATTTTTATTTTAATAACTGAACATTTTGATTGCGCCATGCAATTCAAGTTGGTGAACTCATCAACAGCCTGATGAGTTTTCCTCTGCACGGATGCAGCTCAGCCGCCATCTTCGCTGGGGTGGCACGCTTCACGACACCGTGTTTGACGCTTTGTGACAATACGAAACATCAAGCGGCAGCTCAGGTCTCTGTAGGGCAAGTAGGAAGATGATGATGATGATGATGATGATGATGATATGGCAACAGTGGACAATCTGACAAACAATTTGTAACCTAAAAACTCATTAAGATACAGCATGTACACACATGCATATAATTTATGATAAATCTTATAACAATATAATGGCTAAACTTGTTTACAGTACATTAACACAGTTTGGCACATCTTAAAACAAAAAGCAATATAAAGATGCGTCATTTATTCAAAGGTTTTGTAAAGATAGGTTAGCTTGTTTGTACTTGATGAGATTCTTTTTTTTTAATCAGTTTGTAACAACATAAGTATTATATTTGGAAGAATAAAGAATATTCTTATTCCATAAAGCATTATTTTATAGCAGAGGTATTCAAACTTTTGCAGACAAAAAAAAAACACAACAGTTCAAGTCAAGTGGGTTTTTATTGCCATTTCTTTATATAGCTTTTATACACTGGAACAAAATGTCACTTCTCCAGGACTGTGGTGCAAAACGTAACAATACATAAGACTACATAAAGTGCAAATACAAAACAGTGCGAGACGAGTGCAGGACAATAAATACACAGAACAACAGAGCACACCATTCAGCCATAACATTAAAACCACCGAGAGGTGAATAAAATTGATTATCTCGTTACAACGGCACCTGTCAGGGGGTGGGATATATCAGGCAGCAAGTGAACAGTCAGTTCTCGAAGTTGATGTGTTGGAAGCAGGAAAAATGGGCAAGCATACGGATCTGAGAGACTTTGACAAGGGCAAATTGTGATGGCTAGACGACTGGGTCAGAGCATCTACAAAACAGCAGGTCTTGTGGGGGTGTTCTCAGTATGCAGTGGTTAGTACCTACCAAAAGTGGTCCAAGGAAGGACAACCGGTGAACCAGCGACAGGGTCATGAGCGTCCAAGGCTCACTGATGCGCATGGGGAGTGAAGGCTAGCTCGTCTGGTCCCGATCTAGATCTAGATCTAGAGTGCTGTCCTGTAGTGCTGGATTTGCTTCTCACAATGCAAACGATCAGTCTGATGATGTCTACAAAGATGATCAATCCCAGCAGCACACGCAGTACTGTAACTTCATTGCTGTTGGTGGTTGTTAATTGTTGTAGCCCTGTTTAAAAAAATAATAACTTGATTATTTATTAGGAAATTTTCATGGCTGTAGACTGAGAAACCGTGGAAGTTTCAACAGTAAGAGGCATTTATGTGTCAGTTTGGATTTTCACATGCTACCTGACATGCATGGAGACTAAAGACACAGTACATCAGTACAAACAGCACAAACTGGGACTGCATTTTCAATTAAAAACTCAAACTACACTGGAATGTTCACTCAGCTCATAGTAACGATTAACAGTTTTCAAGGTTTTTAAGTACCATTAGAATAAGGGATATACTTACCTTCTACCTTCAGTAAAACAGCTCGTGGTTCTCCGTCCTGAGATTCATCACGGATGAGACACCGATATAATCCTGCATCAGACAGGTGAACTGAACTGATGTGAAGAGAGAGATCACCATCTAGAAAGCCTTCTACTGACATCAGAAATCTGCTTTCTGATGCTTCATCAGTAGTCACTGATCTGTTTGCATGAGTGTACAGCAGAACCTTTTGTCCAGCTTTCTTCCATTTTACATCTTTAACGTCTTTCTGAGTGTCTCCGTAGCACGGCAGGGTGACGTTCTCCCCCTCGAAAGCCTTTACGACTGTCGGAACTGTCGGGCAAAAACAAATCGTCTTATTCATTTCGCTTTACTACTGTGCTTTTCTGTAAGAGCTACACCTGCTCCAGTGTGGCTGGTCAGACTTTACTACAGACATGTTAAGAACGACATCGTTTTCTACTGATGATAGCAGACACACTTACCAAAAACTTTCAGTTTTACTTCAGTAACGGATGTTCCATTACAGCTGCACCTGTAGGAGCCAGCATCATTGTAGGCTACTGAACTGATCGTCAGGGAGAAATTTCCTCTGCTGGTATCTCCTGACACTGCAAATCTTTCCTGACAATGCTGTTCACTGTGACACGTCCGGATTTCAGCAATGAGGGCTTTGCTGGGAATGAAGCGGGTCCACTGAACCACTGAACAGTTTCCAGGGCAGGTACACGGGAGGGTCAGCGGTTCATTCACTATGATTTCTCTGATGATAAAGGCTTGGCACTGCAGCGTCAGCAGGGAAACTAATAGATCAGAAAGCAAGTTAGAATAGACATTTTGAACATGTGACACAATCAAGGCAGAAGAATTTCCTGTCCATAACTGATGGCTATTTTAGTTTACTCTTTTGGTAATCATCTGGACACAGTATGGCAAAAAACATTCAATCTCTTTCCCCATGAGACACACTTTCCAGGTTTTTTGAGAACTTGTGCCCCATCAGCAGCCCAGGCCAAAAAAAAATAAATTGTAGTAGCGGCTAGTAGTAAACACACTAAACAGTAAAAAACGTAACAGTACATTTTCGATACAATCCTTTCACAAATCAGGTCATGAGCACCTGAAGTCCCCTTCATTAATGTTTTGAGGTTTATGTGATTTCATGTGATTTAATAAACATTTACTATGAATTCATTTTAATTTACAGTAATGTTATGGACTTTTATTGCAATTAGCATTATAAAGGCTCTAACCTAACAGCTTCTGCAGGACAACAATATTACCTTTCTTTCTTCTTTCAGTATAATGTGTATAATGTGTATTTAGTATTAGTATAACGTGTTCTTTATCTGCCCTCGAGCAAAAGGAAGAGTGGATGGAGTGACTCACTCAGTGTCTGCTGAAACCCCAGAGAGCAAAATTCACCACCAACAAAAAACATCTGGTCCAAGTATAACAGGCTGATTTGTCATTTTTATTAGGGGGAAACAATTACTATTAATAATACCTGTAATTATTATTTTTTTATATCCCTCTGCAGTATGAGTTTTATACAGAATTAAAAGCAGTAACACTTACCAATCACAGCAATGTCAGGGATTAAAGGCGACTTCATGGTGTTTTCTCAGAACAACAGACCTACAATACATCACCTCAAGAGTTATTTGGCATGCGGACAAGGAACAAACAACAGTCTTCATTTATTATCATTATTATTATTATTATTATTATTATTACTTTTAACACGTGACATCAGCACATTATACTTTCTCCTTTAAACTTTATGGCTCATGTTCTATGAGTTAATCCAGTGCTTCTGAAAACACACTAAAATATCTATTTACTTTTTTAAATTAAAAATTGAAATTGCACAGAAAGATAAATAGACTAACAACCCATTTACTTGTTAAGCGTTACTACTATTTAAAAAAAAACAGTTTAACAACAACAAAAAAAAACTTACCGATGCACGTTTAAGCTGTAAAACTTTTCTCAAAGGCTAGTGGTGTGATCTATGAAGCAGGACTGAAGGGTGAAGAATGAACTTTAGGTAGATCTCTAGTTTATCTGTAAGGGGTTCTCAACTGCAGCACGCCTACAGGAAATAGTACTTTTAGCTCAGTAGGCCCTTATGCTGTAGACTTAAACCATGTCTAATTGTGGTTTTCCTTATCATGTGGTTTTCCTTACCACTTTGTGACTGTATTACACCACCTTTTTTTGTTTTGTTTTTTGTTGGTGGTGAATTTTGAATTCTTTGTGGTTTTAGCAGCTACACAAGCGAGACCTGCACCCTCATTTAAATCCAGCTACTCTTCCGTTTGCTCATATACAGCAAATTTTAGTGTTAAATTCACACTCTGTGTTTTCAGTGTTTATATAGGTCCACACTAAATAGTTTTAACTTTTATTTAACAAAAATTAAACCATCACAAACGAGGGTACAATATATTCACCATCATCTGACCAATATCAACTCTGCAGACCAAAAGGCCTGTAGAACCTCAAACTGGTTGCTGTAACAAGTTCACTCAGTTCACAGTATCTCTGTACTCTAAATGCATGGTGATGCTCTGAAAATTGTTCTGTCAAATGTTTGTTAAGAATAAAATACACAGTGCTGTCAATTAAAAGTATTTTCCGAATCTGACTGAAAACCGGAATTTCATCCTCAATTTCATTGCATACAATCAGGTCTTGTCTGTATTCTGTCCCATCTAATTTCACCCAGTTCATGGAATGCATGCTTGACTGTATGAGATCCTGTAGCATTCCTGACAACTTTTCACCATCATTCACATCATCCCAACAGAATGTTTTCATTGGTCCACACTCCACTTGACTCAGTGGTGTTGTTTCCCAAAGATAGCCTAATGACATCTGATGACTTTTTGCTAGAGATTTGGTAATGTTTTTGAAATTTTTTAGTGTATTCTTAAAAACCTTATGCTTCGCCTCAAACCTCATGCTCCACATGTGCACCAACGGACCAATTTTGCGAATACAGGCAGCATAATGGACCATGAAATGATGTTTGGGCGGCAAGTTTTTGTGTGGGTACAATTCCTTAAATAATTCATGGTGCTCAATTATTAGATGTTTCAAGAGGACAGTCATACCTTTAGAAATACTTGGGGAAAACACCAGGTTAAGAATTTGAAGTAAGAGAAGAAGCAAATGCCAGTTTTTATCTCCTAGGGGTACAATATCACCAAACAGTAATGGAATGTTTTTGATTAGTCAGAGTGCCTGGATGAAGTTGAGTCCTATGCTATTTCAACTGTGCTCCAAATTCACCTTTGTAGGGCAGTTTTTCCTCTCTAAATATCCATAATTATATGAATATATTCTGGAGAGCAATTCACTCTGTGTAACAAAAATTTCTGAAAGATACCTGAACAATAGTTTCATTTCAAATTGGACAACTCCTTCCAGGAGGTCGTGCATCACATCTAGAGAGTAGTTGTGGCACACATGAAAATATTGCAGTCTACTGAGTGTTGAGTTTCTTTTGAGGCCGTGTCTTGACTTGAGTTGAGGGTCAGATTCCAACTCACTGCATTGCTGTTCATAAATTGTCCGATCGCGTAAAATAACTCTAAAATCATCCTCACTGTAAACAGACTGGACATCAACTTTGTCAGTCAAACAGAGACGACAGAAGTAATGGCCAATAAATGATTCTGTGAATTGAAGGATTGAATGCATCCCCAAGTTGTCTCCAGTTACCTGACATATTGTGCCATAAACTCTGTCTGTTGAAAAGGGTAGTTCAATACCATCTGTTTCTAGAATCTTGATGTCATGAATCAGTGGTTCCAAAATGGGGTCAAACCCATACTTTTTCACATCTTGTGCATGAAATAACGCTATCAAATGGATATGCATCAGCCTTGAATAAAATTTTGGAGGTAGATTCCGAAGCACAAAATACAGAGCACCAACTTTGTGTACCCCGTGTTTAGAGCCAAGAGGGTTTGCGGTTTCAAATTCATCGAAGTATACCTGAATTTGTAAAGCACTGGGATGTTTTGAGAATAATGGATGACTCTGGAAGTAACTTCCATCAAAGAAGTCCTCAAAATGTGATTTCTGCTTTCCTGTAAAGTCTTTCAGCAGTGTAACTACATCTACATTTCGACACAAATTTTAATGATTCCAAAATTGGGACATAAACAAATGTTTCTTTTACTGGGACCTGATCATAACATCCTGTTTTTTGTTTCTCCTAGTGTTGTATCTCATGCCAAGAATAATTTCGACAGGCTCAACTACACCCCAATTGTTCTGATCTGACTGGGTTATCAAGAGGAATGACACATCACATTTTGGCGAATTTGGTTATGAATTTCTGTGGTAAGGTTCTCAAGCTCCGAAACGACCGATGACACCAAGTTACTGGCTACTCCACTGCTCTGTAATTTGGCCACTATTGAGGCACATATATCTGCCATCTCTCCTCTAGACAGGGTCACATTTTCAACGAGAGCAACTTGGGGATCACTTTCTCCAACAAACAAAGAACCTGACTGATTAACACTGGGAGTTAACACTTCACCAGATGGCAAATCAAGAACTGGACGGGATTCAGTAACATGAGCACTGTTCAAATGCTTTCGAAAACCAGAATATGTACAAAACTGCCGACTACAGCCACTCTGTGCACATAACTTGAACTTCAACGAAGGATAGAAACTGTGTGTGAGTCTTAAATGAGAGATGAAAGAGTGGCTGTTTGTGTGCAAACTTTGACAGCGGAAACACTTCAACATTAAACTAGTTTAACAGTTTTGCACGCAATTCCTTGACGCGGGGAGACTCACTGATAAGACCAATATCGATGTTGTAGATTGTGGTCTGCTGGAAGGTGAAAACGTTGACAAGGGCTCCCTTGTATGACAGGTTAAACACATAGTGAACTTTGAAGAGCTCATCGACAGCACTCAAAGAGCTGGTTCCTGCGCAAGGGATGAGGTGCTTGTCCACAACCATAGAATTTGTCAATCTTGCTCTTGAGTCTTCCAGATGCCCGTAGGTATGGCTGGTGACTCTCCCTCCCACTGATAAGGCCTTCAATACTGGAGCAGGACTGAAAGTGAGCAAGCACAAAACTTAGATTAAACAGAAGAAAAACTAATTACAATTACAAAACATGAACACATTAAACCTGGTACTGTTAAACTGCTCACATTTGCATGAAAAAAGTGCTTAAACACCTATATAAATGCACCTTAACCCAGTTGGTAACATGCCTTGTGTATTACAGTGCACATAAAAAAAATAATAATTAAAAAATAAATAAATTGGGGAAAAAAATAAAAAATAAACTGATACACCCTCAGCCAATCCAGGATATGTGAGCAACTTACTTTATTAGAACACAAATGAAGAACTGCACAAGGAAAGAGCACCAAGGTCAATATAATGCATGTGCAATCAATTGAGAGTCCAAAAGGTAAAATTTAGACAGGGTCAGATTATGGCAGTGTTTTTCAATCCTAGTCTTAGAGATCCTCCAAAACTAATTATAATCTTCACCTCATTAGGCGAGAGCACCACGAACTGAAATGTGTCAGTGAAGAGACAAATCAAATGTGCAGAGCAGTGGGTCCCAAGGACCAGGAATGAAAACCACCACATTATAGTATTCATAACAAAAATCATAACTTAAATGTGACTTTACATCAGTATTGTGGGTGTTACCTTATGGAAATTCACAAGTCTCTCAACAGCCTCTGTCGAGCTGATCTTAGTCTTCTTCTTCCCTGGGGAGGAGGCAGGAGATGCAACAGGAGAAGAACAGATGACATGTCACTGTCCCAATCTTGGTATTTGGAATAAAAAAAGAAAACAAACATTTAGCATTTAAAATAGCAAGAAACCAGAGAAAATTTGAAAGACATCCTCTCAAATCAGGCCAACCATTTTCAGATCCTTGTCCCTCTGCTGCACTGATAAGACTCCGAATTTCTGCTGTTGAAGTAAGAGATTGGGCTTCATTGATTATCTTCTGCTTAAATGCAGTCTCCCACCTCTCAAGCAACTTGTTGGATGTTTCGGAATTGAACAGCAGAGCAAAGTCCTGATTTATCTAATGACAAAGCACATTACAAAATGAATAAGATGTTACTTAGGACTATATACCAATCTTTACCTCCAAAATGGATAGTGTGTGCATGTTTGATAGACTAATAAATTATATGCAAATGAGTCAACCATTGTCAACTAAATCCAATTACTATCACTATGAAAGGTATGTGTGAGCAAGAGTTAAATTTATGAATGGAATAAGACTAGGTAGCAAGCATGTCAAGTGTGGCCTTATATCAAGTAGCAAACGTCAAAAGACACGTCTAAAACACAGACTTAAGTCATTTTTTGAAAAAGATCATAAATGTTATATTTACCAATCCTCTTCACATCCAGAAATCTTGGAAATATATTGAGGACATCAGCTGATCTTTCAGGATTGTGTACCAGATCTTAAGTCTATGCTTAAAAGTTTGCTTCATCTTCTGCATAACTTCAGCTTCATCAGCTGCATGGAGAAGGAAGGAAATTGCCTCCCTGCATGCATCTCCTTCAAGCTGCTGCCCAACGTCTCTCATTCTTCACCAACTTGGTCCTCCACTTTCAGACATCTCTAAGCGAGCTCGTTTTGAGTTCTTTCTCGACAAAGTTTTTAGGCGCCACGAGACGTACCCTGTTCCCTTCACCGGATCGCAGAAATGTTCCTGTCAAAAAGACAAGAAAATATATTTAGGTTAAATCTGAACAGTCAGTAAGTTACATTTTATAGATAAATATATCATATCTAACAAGATTGTGTTATACGAGTACATCAAGACAAGTGATTCTTACATAGCCTTTTGTGGAAAAAGCGTCTCTCAGGCTAGGAAAGAGAGAAACAATGCCCAAGGCATACGTCTCCCGCTGTTTGCGTGTAGGGATCCTCCTACAGAGTAAGAAGATAAGGTTTATGCTAAAGTTAAAAACCTTGTTTTCTACACAATTTGATACACAGCTGTGTATTTCCTGAATCTGTGCACTGAAGTCTTACCCATGAATCTCTGTCATGTGACTGACAACAATATTAACAAGCTGACGTCTGGTGCTGTGCTTTAGTTGTCTGGTATTCTTCAAGCACATCTTCACCACCAGATTGTTTTTCCAGGGCATCTTGGACAATCTAATGATACATGAACACAATACAGGTGGAAACAGTCTAGTAAAATGGTAAAATTATTATATGGACAAATTAACCATATCAAATAACATGCATACATACTCGTTTTGCCTTTTCAGCATCTATGTCAAAACTGTTGCTGGCCCTTGCTGCTTGATTCTGGACTGCTCTCTCAGTCTCTTCACAGTCAGTAGAAGGGAGTGAAAGAGTATCAGTGCTTGTGCTGGGGGCTGAAGATCTTGCAGGTGAAAACTCTTGAAAGAGAAAAGCAAAACATTTTCATGTTCCCTGTAAAAGCATTAATTCAAAATTTAATAGTAAAACTACTATTAAACTACTACAAAACTTTCTGTACTAGTGCAGTGGTTCTCAAACTTGGGGACAAGATCCCTCCCGGGGTCTCGGAATAATTTCACAAGATGGTTTGAAAAATGCAATATTTACTTGCATCCCGCGGCAACTGGCTCATTAGTTAGCAATACAGTGCGCAACTGCAGATGAAACCCACAGTGGCAGAAATGGATAAATTTGTAATTCGTAGGTCTAAAAATGTTAGTTACATTATAGTTAAAATGTTGAACAGGACGGTTTCTTTTGTTTATTGTTTGTGTATTCTGTGGTAGTGGGGGTTGCAAGTTCTTCAATGCTACTTTAGGGGTCATTGGCTTAAAAGTTTGAGAACCACTGAAATTTGTCATTATCTCGACGAAACCCTGTGCTAGATTGTCAGCTGTTATTCTGCTAGATCTAGCTGAAGTTTTGACAGCGTTAACTACCAGAACCTTTTGTTCACTGGTTTGTCACTAAATATTTCAGGAACTTCAAATCCCTGTTTTAAATCCTAACCCAAACAAATATTCAGGAAACAGCCAAATAAACAGTTTTTTCTTGAGCACTTACCTGCACATAATGTTGAAAAAAAAAATCAGTTGTACATTTTTACTACTACTTGTATTCCTTCCTTTTCTAACCTGTTTTATGTTAGACAATGTTTGCATTACTAGCACTAGTAATATTCCCTCATAACAAAGTGTCAGATAAATGTAAATGTGTTTCCATTCTTTTGTACCTATAGATACAATAGAGCCCTTGAAAGAATGTCTTAAGTGTTATTATATACTTACCGTCAGACAAGCCAGCAAAAAAATTTTCTTCCGAACATCTTACAGTTAGGCATAATTGTGGACTGCCTTCAATCAGTTCATGGAAGATGTCCTCCTCCTCCTCCGTGGTGTCTGTGTCTAAGACTTGAAGAGTTGCAGTTCTTGCAAGCCCAAATTTACTTTCAACTGAAAAATAATTTCAACAATAACAAATATAATTGTATAAATAATACAATTTATGATAACTAAAGTCTTACTATAGTGTTACTATCTACAACCCCTGGCAAAAATTATGGAATCACCACACTTAGAGGATGTTCACCCAGCTTTTTTACTTTATAGCAAACAAACAAATCACAGATATGACACAAAAAAGGTTTTGTTCAATAGCTTAACATTCTGGTTTGTGAAATATACATAAAAAAATTCAAGGACATTTTTTTTATTAATGGCATGTCTTTTTCCAAATCAAGTAGAGGAAAAAATTATGGAATCACTCAATGTTGAGGAAAAAATTATGGAATCATCAACAAAAAAAACACAATTAATACTCTGTTACTCCTCCTCTGACTTTTATTCTTTGAGGCATAGACCTCACGAATGAAAAACAATATTCCCCTTCAATCTGGTTCCAACTTTCTCGAATAGCAGTTGACAGATCAGCTTTGCAGGGTGGAGCCTTAACATGGACCAGTTTTTTTACTTTCCACCATAAATTTTCAATTGGATTGAGATCCGGACTGTTTGCTGGCCATGTCATTGAGTTGATATGCCTTTCCTGAAAAAAAGCTTTAAAACTGTTTGCTCTTTGGCAAGATGCATTGTCATCCTGAAAAAGTATTTCATCATCACCAAACCTATTTTCTATGGATGGAATGAGAAAATGTCCAAAATTTCACTGTACAACTGTGCACTGACTGCTGAGGTAATGACTGCCATCTCCCCTGGTCCTTTACCTGACATGTAACCCAATATCAGAAATGAGTTGGGAAATTTGATTGATTAACAGTCATACATTTATATGTTTTGTTAGAACGGCGCCAGACAAAAGTTCCAGCATCATCTCCTTGGCCAATGCAGATTCATGATTCATCACTGAATATCACTTTCATCCAATCATCCACACTCCATGATTGCTTCTCCTTAGCCCACTGTAACCTTGTTTTCTTCTGTTTAGGTGTTAGTGCTTGTTTTCGTTTGGCTTTTCTATATATAAATCTCATTTCATTCAGCCGGTTTCTTACAGTTCCGTCACAAACATTGACTCCTGTTTCCGCCCATTTGTTTTTCATTTGTTTTGTTGTGCATTTTCTATTTTCAAGGCATAGTGCTTTGAGTTTTCTATCCTGATGCTTTGACATCTTCCTTAGTCTGCCTGTATATCTACCTTTCATAACCTTCCCATTAAGTTTATACTTGCAACAAATTTTAGACACAGCTGACTGGGAGCAACCAACTTCTTTGGCCACACTCCATGTTGAAATTCCTTGTTGAAGGAGTTTTATAATCCTTTCATTGGAGCCATGTTTCCTTTCAGTTAAGTCCAACAGCCCATTAAAGTGTGTAAGCACTCCCTTTTAACTGCTGACTTATTAGCATTTTTAGACTTGTCCCAGTATTTGTTTTAGAAATGGAAATTAAAAATTGATTCCATAATTTTTTCCTCAACATTGAGTGATTCCATAATTTTTTCCTCTACTTGATTTGGAAAAAGACATGCCATTAATAAAAAAAATGTTCTTGAATTTTTTTTATGTATATTTCACAAACCAGAATGTTAAGCTATTGAACAAAACCTTTTTTGTGTCATATCTGTGATTTGTTTGTTTGCTATAAAGTAAAAAAGCTGGGTGAACATCCTCTAAGTGTGGTGATTCCATAATTTTTGCCAGCGGTGCTGGCTATGCATTCGGTTTGATTTAATTTTATGTTAATTAGGTTACTAAAACAAACTGTCTGAGTATGTCTATAATTTTGTTTGGCTCGGGGAACAGACACAGTCTCAATACGGTGGAACCTAAGTGATGACTCAGTGCAGCTAGCAGGCGGTCAGTTTAGCCTGCTTGTCTGCTCCCTGGCCTTGGCTCTGGATTGTCACCGATTAACTAGGCCTGTTCTGAGACTATGTGCTATGCTTCAAGAAATGAGAGCAGCACCTTCCCGAGTGGGATGGACACCGTCCAGCCCTAACAGGCCAGCCTTGCCCTCAAAGTTAGTCCAATTATCTATAAAGCCCACATTGTTTTTGGAGCACCACCTGGACATCCAGCAGTTCAGCGACCATAACCTGCTGTAAGCTACATCGCCACGCCGCATCGGGATGGGACCAGAGCATATTACAGCATCGGACATCGCCTTCACCAATTTACACACCTCTACCATGTTACTCTTAGTAACCTCAGACTGACGAAGGCGTATATCATTAGCTTCTACATGAATAACTATCTTTGAGAACCTGTGCTTGCCTAAGACCCTAAGATTACCTGCTATGTCCGGCGCCCTGGCTCCCGGTATACACCTAACTAAAGCTGCTGGTGCCCCTAAAGGCCTAGCTAATGTCACGTGCCGCAAGATAGAGTCACCGATAACCAGAGCTCTTTCAGGTTTCTCAGTGGGTGCTTCACTGAAGAGAGCAAACCTGTTGGACATGTGAAGCGGAGAGGAGTGGTGCTCCCGTGGGTGAGCCTTAGCATTAGCTTTGGCTTTGTGATTATGCTGCCGAAATTATTCTAATGATTAGAAATTATTCTAATGCCAGAGTTGGGGGACTCCGCCTAAGGCATCCAGACTTTCCCCTACAGAAACTACACTGCTCTCACTCTCACTAACCCTCTCTAGAGTCTGGATGCGCACCTCTAATGCTGCGATCTTCTCCGTCAGAGACCTAACATGCATTTATCACAAATAAAGCTTTTACTAATGACAGAGGAAGAGTGACTAAACATCCTGCACTCAACACACTGAACAAGCTGAAAGTTGGACACGTTGTTTAACGCACCTTAGTCGAAGATCTGTTGATATTATTTTAGAAGGCGTGGATCCGGTGTGGATGGCCTCCGCTCGCTGTCTTAACAAAGTACAAAAGCGCACTTCGAGAGAAAGAAAAATGAAAATACGGTAGAAGAGAACGTGAAAAATACAACAGATGAAAACGATAGCGCAAAATTATTGATTTAAAAAAGAAAGAAACAGTATAGTTAAGACTATCATTATTATTATTATTGTTATTATTATTATTACTTTTAACACGTGACATCAGCACATTATACTTTCTCCTTTAAACTTTATGTGCATTCAGTCAGGTTCCCTACGCAGACGTAATCTGTCTGTGTCGAACCACATGACCTTTACCACAGATTTACTGTGTTACCTTTAAGTTAGAATTCGGGGTTTTCCTTACCACAGACTTCTGAAGTCACTGTATTACATATACAGAGCTACCATATTTTTGTTTATCAGCACAAACCAAGACTACTCGTACATAAAGCAATCTCTAAAAAAAAAAAAAAAGGCATTATTTATTGTCTCTGCAGAATTATGTCTGAAGACGCTCAGATGCACTTGGAGCGGCTACAGTATGTAAAGGACCGTCTGCAGATTCCACTCACTGAGCTACAGATATACATAAACATTACTGACCTGCCTGTTTTTATCAGTATGTTGTATGACATGGATACAGGAATGCAACATAACGCAACATACTGACAAAATCTTACCCATAGTAAGTCTGTCATCCTACTAGGAGTCTACTACAGTTCTTTTTAATTCTTTTTTTTAATTATTTTCTTAAATAATTTATTATGGTATCCTATGGATAGGACATGAATGTGAAAATGTGTGGAATTTGACGACTGTCCTTTACTGAAAGACGGTGTCTAAACTGGTGGGCGTTCATTCTGGCTGTAGTTAAGTGCTTCCTCTTTAGAAGAAATAAAGAACTGCTGCGATGAGATTCACCCTTCAGTCCTGCTTCATAGATCACACCACTAGCCTTTGAGAAAAGTTTTACAGCTTACACGTGCATCGGTAAGTTTTTTTGTTTTTAAACTGTTTTTTTTTAAATAGTAGTAACACTTAACAAGTAAATGGGTTGTTAGTCTATTTATCTTTCTGTGCAATTTCAATTTAATTTAAAAAAGTAAATAGATATTTTACTGTGTTTTCAGAAGCACTGGATTAACTCATAGAACATGAGCCATAAAGTTTAAAGGAGAAAGTATAATGTGCTGATGTCACGTGTTAAAAGTAATAATAATAATAATAATAATAATGATAATAAATGAAGACTGTTGTTTGTTCCTTGTCCGCATGCCAAATAACTCTTGAGGTGATGTATTGTAGGTCTGTTGTTCTGAGAAAACACCATGAAGTCGCCTTTAATCCCTGACATTGCTGTGATTGGTAAGTGTTACTGCTTTTAATTCTGTATAAAACTCATACTGCAGAGGGATATAAAAAAATAATAATTACAGGTATTATTAATAGTAATTGTTTCCCCCTTCCTGACAAATGAGGATGTTATACTTGGACCGGATGGGTTTTTGTTTTTTTTGTTGGTGGTGAATTTTGCTCTCTGGGGTTTCAGCAGACACTGAGTGAGTCACTCCATCCACTCTTCCTTTTGCTCGAGGGCAAATAAAGAACACGTTATGCTAATACTAAATACACATTATACACATTATACTGAAAGAAGAAAGAAAGGTAATATTGTTGTCCTGCAGAAGCTGTTAGGTTAGAGCCTTTATAATGCTAATTGCAATAAAAGTCCATAACATTACTGTAAATTAAAATGAATTCATAGTAAATGTTTATTAAATCACATGAAATCACATAAACCTCAAAACATTAAAGAAGAGGACTTCAGGTGCTCATGACCTGACTTTTTTTTTTTTTTTTTTTTTTACTATTAATGAAATATTCTGTTCTGTATGTTCAGTTCCATCATATATTTATATTTCCATAAAATTATTTATCTGCTTTTCTGAAGTGCAGATGGAGTGACCACAATTCTCCTGTGATGGTCAGAAAACACTCCTGATTTCAGGAGAGACATTAGACAAGCGATTTGTGAAAGGATTGTATCGAAAATGTACTGTTAGGTTTTTTACTGTTTAGTGTGTTTACTACTAGCCGCTACTACAATTTATTTTTTTTTGGCCTGGGCTGCTGATGGGGCACAAGTTCTCAAAAAACCTGGAAAGTGTGTCTCATGGGGAAAGAGATTGAATGTTTTTTGCCATACTGTGTCCAGATGATTACCAAAAGAGTAAACTAAAATAGCCATCAGTTATGGACAGGAAATTCTTCTGCCTTGATTGTGTCACATGTTCAAAATGTCTATTCTAATTTGCTTTCTGATCTATTAGTTTCCCTGCTGACGCTGCAGTGCCAAGCCTTTATCATCAGAGAAATCATAGTGAATGAACCGCTGACCCTCCCGTGTACCTGCCCTGGAAACTGTTCAGTGGTTCAGTGGACCCGCTTCATTCCCAGCAAAGCCCTCATTGCTGAAATCCGGACGTGTCACAGTGAACAGCTAAGTCAGGAAAGATTTGCAGTATCAGGAGATACCAGCAGAGGAAATTTCTCCCTGACGATCAGTTCAGTAGCCTACAATGATGCTGGCTCCTACAGGTGCAGCTGTAATGGAACATCCGTTACTGAAGTAAAACTGAAAGTTTTTGGTAAGTGTGTCTGCTATCATCAGTAGAAAACGATGTCGTTCTTAACATGTCTGTAGTAAAGTCTGACCAGCCACACTGGAGCAGGTGTAGCTCTTACAGAAAAGCACAGTAGTAAAGCGAAATGAATAAGACGATTTGTTTTTGCCCGACAGTTCCGACAGTCGTAAAGGCTTTCGAGGGGGAGAACGTCACCCTGCCGTGCTACGGAGACACTCAGAAAGACGTTAAAGATGTAAAATGGAAGAAAGCTGGACAAAAGGTTCTGCTGTACACTCATGCAAACAGATCAGTGACTACTGATGAAGCATCAGAAAGCAGATTTCTGATGTCAGTAGAAGGCTTTCTAGATGGTGATCTCTCTCTTCACATCAGTTCAGTTCACCTGTCTGATGCAGGATTATATCGGTGTCTCATCCGTGATGAATCTCAGGACGGAGAACCACGAGCTGTTTTACTGAAGGTAGAAGGTAAGTATATCCCTTATTCTAATGGTACTTAAAAACCTTGAAAACTGTTAATCATTACTATGAGCTGATTGAACATTCCAGTGTAGTTTGAGTTTTTAATTGAAAATGCAGTCCCACTTTGTGCTGTTTGTACTGATGTACTGTGTCTTCAGTCTCCATGCATGTCAGGTAGCATGTGAAAATCCAAACTGACACATAAATGCCTCTTACTGTTGACACTTCCACGGTTTCTCAGTCTACAGCTTTGAAAATTTCCTAATAAATAATCAAGTTATTATTATTTTTTAAACAGGGCTACAACAATTAACAACCACCAAGAGCAATGAAGTTACAGTACTGCGTGTGCTGCTGGGATTGATCATCTTTGTAGACATCATCAGACTGATCGTTTGCATTGTGAGAAGCAAATCCAGCACTACAGGACAGCACTCTAGATCTAGATCTAGATCAGGACCAGACGAGCTAGCCTTCACTCCCCATGCGCATCAGTGAGCCTTGGACGCTCATGACCCTGTCGCTGGTTCACCGGTTGTCCTTCCTTGGACCACTTTTGGTAGGTACTAACCACTGCATACTGAGAACACCCCCACAAGACCTGCTGTTTTGTAGATGCTCTGACCCAGTCGTCTAGCCATCACAATTTGGCCCTTGTCAAAGTCTCTCAGATCCGTATGCTTGCCCATTTTTCCTGCTTCCAACACATCAACTTCGAGAACTGACTGTTCACTTGCTGCCTGATATATCCCACCCCCTGACAGGTGCCGTTGTAACGAGATAATCAATTTTATTCACCTCTCGGTGGTTTTAATGTTATGGCTGAATGGTGTGCTCTGTTGTTCTGTGTATTTATTGTCCTGCACTCGTCTCGCACTGTTTTGTATTTGCACTTTATGTAGTCTTATGTATTGTTACGTGTTGCACCACAGTCCTGGAGAAGTGACATTTCGTTCCAGTGTATACAAGCTATATAAAGAAATGGTAATAAAAACCCACTTGACTTGAACTGTTGTGTTTTTTTGTCCCCCTGCAAAAGTTTGAATACCTCTGCTATAAAATAATGCTTTATGGAATAAGAATATTCTTTATTCTTCCAAACATAATACTTACGTTGTTACAAACTGATTTAAAAAAATATCATCAAATATCATCATCAAGTACAAACAAGCTTACATATTTTTACAAAACTTCTGAATAAATCACTCATTTTTATATTGCTTTTTGTTTTAAGATGTGCCAAACTGTGTTAAACAAATGTAGCCATTATATTGTTTTAAGATTCATCATAAATTATATTCATGTGTGTATATATTGTTTCTTAATGAGTTTTTAGGTTACAGATTGTTTGCCAGAGTGTCCACTGTTGCCATGACATCATCATCATCATCATCATCATACTTGCCTTGCAGAGACCTGAGCTGCCGCTTGACGTTCCGTACTGTCGCAAAGCGTCAAACGCGGTGTCGTGAAGCGCGCCGCCCCAGCGAAGATGGCGGCTGAGCTGCATCCGCGCAGCGGAAAACTCATCGGGCTGTCCAACTCGAACCGCACTGCACAGCGAAATCAGCCGGTTCAGGAGTTTAATCACGGTCTGGTGCTCAGCCGGGAGCCGCTGCGGGACCGCGATGTCTTCACGGTTCGGATCGACAAGAAGGTAAACAAGTCCGCCTGCCTCATCAGGCTAAGCTGCTGTCTGTTTGTCTGCAGTGCCGGGCTGAATCCCAATCCCTTCCCTGCTCACTACAGAAGTGCACTACTCAGAGAAGGGGGTCCGGTTCTGCATGACGTTTTGGGGATTTCCTTTCCTATCATCGCCACTAAACTCACAGCTGATTTCAATCAGAGCTCTCTGAGCCGCCAAAGCGCCCTTACTGTAGTGTACAGAATAACACTTACACCCTACCTAGTGCACTATCTGTCCATTTGGGATGCAGCCCTCGGTTTTGCCAGAATTTGACACTGACATCCTCCAAATAACAGATCAGAGTGAGGAAAATATGTTTAATTTGACTGTCACACAGTTAAACCGTGTCTGTGTAATCTATCGGTTTGTTAATGATGCTAATTTATTAAATGTGAGACATTCCGTTTTGTAGTCTAGCTACAGCTGCTACCTTAGCTCAAGGACCGTGTTTTTTCATCCCACCGTTTTTAATCTGAAGCCCCGCCCCCTTGCACTAGGATTGGCGCGGTTATGTGTGTTTCTGCCCTTTTATTGGCTAGACGTCACACTCTATCCGGAACTGTCCAATCCGGGTACAGGAGGCGGGATTAGTTGAAAACGGGTAGGAAAAAAAAAAACAAGCTGTAGCTTAGCACTAGGCATCATTGACAGAGATGCGTTAATATTATCCAGTAAAGAACCTTTATTTGGGTTATAACTTTATAAAAAACACTTTAGATAAGAGAAGAAATGTTGCAGCTGAAACTAAAAAGCATTAATTTGCCAACATAAGGTTTATAAATGTTTGTTAACTATGTGCTAATGCCTTAGCAATGTTTAAAGCTAGCTCTCTGATTGACAGCCGGTTTGTTTGTTTGCTAAATAAACAGTCAAAAATTTCGGTTATTAAAATTAAAATAAAATTCATAACGTTTTAATAAACTGTTTAAGCCAGTGCGATGCCACAGTATAATGTTTTAGCTACATTGCTAATTTAATCTATAAGCAATTAAAGTTAATGTTTACTGTTTAGAAGGTTGAACGATATTTAATGAAAAAAATATCGTCGATACTTAAAAATATCGCGGTATATGATATTTACCTATATACCTTAGTTTAGCTAACAAAGAGTCAATGAAACACTGCAGCCATGTTATGAATAACAAAAAAGTTACTAGATATATTTATATATAAAAATTAATTAGATTTTAACATCCAATCAGTTATTCTTGGACGTTATTTAATGATAATGCAGAGGTACGAAAAAAACGTCTACGATTTAGCTGTGGCATTTACGATTTTTCACCCATTCCTATGGTGATAAACTATGAGTTTCTGCTTTTTTAGCTATAGCAGAAGTCAACGCGAATAAAATCTACGTAAGCCAATCACAAACTTCTTTTGTTTTATTAGCCAATCGAAAAAAAAGCGGGCGGGGCTGTGGGAATCTGCTCAATAAAGAAGCGCAGGATTGAACGTAGGGCTGGAAATTTTTGACTGTTTTCAGTGAGTCAGATCATTTGACTCAGCTCACCAGTAAGAATCGACTCTTTTGACTCCCAAAAGAATCGTTTAATTCTCATTAAATGTAAGATCAGTTTGCGGGACGTGAGCAGATGTGGAGTAAAGCAGGGCCAGGGAGGAGAAAATTCAGCTGTTTATCGGCCGTCATGGTGTGACGTGTTTCCGGTAGTGATGAGAAATCTGGATTGTTCATTGAGTCGACTCGTTTCGGCTCCCAAACGGTTCAATGCCATTTTGTTCTAAACTGCACAAAGTTTGTGATGTTTCGATCCGTCATGTTTCAGCACTGGGGGTCACGGTGGCTTGGTGGTTAACACTGTTGCCTCACACCTCCGGGCTTAGGGGCTTGAATCCCGCCTCCACCCTGTGTGTGTGTGTGTGTGTGTATGTGTGTGTATGTGTGTGTATGTGTGTGTATGTGTGTGTGTGTGTGTGTGTGTGTGTGTGTGTGTGTGGAGTTTGCATGTTCTGCTCGTGCTTCAGGGGTTTCTTCTGGGTACTTCGGTTTCCTCCCCCATTCCAAAGGCATGTGTTGCATCTCTAAATTGTCCATAGTGTGTGTGTGTGTGAGTGTGTGTGAGTGTGTGTGAGTGTGTGTGAGTGTGTGTGAGTGTGTGTGAGTGTGTGTGTGTGTGTGTGTGTGCGCTCTGTAATGGGTTGGTACCCCGTCCAGCGCGTCCCCTGCCCCCCGGCTCCAGGCTCCCTGTGACCCCGTGTATGATAAGTGGTGTGGAAAATAAATGGATGGATGTTTCAGCACTGTATCTAAACACTAACGTGGTTGAAGACGACTGACTCATGCTCTGTTTGGACAGATGAAATAAGGAACGTTTTTATTTTATTTTTAATACAGTAAAGCGGCATCAGACTTCACCGTGACTCTCGCCAGGATAAAGCGCTTACTGAAGAGGAATGAAATCACAGTAAACGAACAGCTCAGGTGCTGAAATGAGGTTTCCATGGAAGCATTTATGTACAACAAAAGAAACAGGACTCGTATTGTACATGTGAGTCGACTCGCTTTAAAGAGCCGAAATGTTCACAAACGACTCATCGTTAAGAGAAGGTGCATAAATCTGATGTACGCTCATTTTTTTCGTGTAAGATTCTGTTTTTTTTGCAAAGTTTGCACCTCTGTCTAATTATCTTCTATAGATGGTGCATACCGTACCCAAACCCAAACCCAAACCCAGTCCTTTCCAGTTTTGTTAAATTTGAATGAGATTCAAATATCAGGACGAGCTTGTGTTTCGAGACGAGTCAAATCGCTGAACATCATTTGAAACTTTTGGATAAATTGTTATGCAGATGTACTTATTAAATTAGAATCATCAATAGTGTTCGATTAACACTCAAATCTAATTTTGAAAAGTGTTTTTAGTATGATGAGTTGTAATGTTCATGTCGCTGTTCTTCATACATGGATCATTATAAACCTTTATTCCACCTGAACAAACAAACAAAACGAATACTAGCACTGTCCAAATACTAAATGTGTTTTACTTATAAAATATTAAAAGGTTAAACAAGATTAAATCAAGAACATCACGCAAAAATTTCTTACATTAATGAATTAATTAACTATAACTCTATGAAAATCATGAAACAATCCCGCAACATATCATATTTAACACAGTGAAAATCCTGAGAGCTATAAAAAGCCAGGTTAAAGTAAATCGTTCTCATTTACACGATCGTTGTATTTTCAGGCATTCGGGACGATCTCTAATACCAACTCGGGAACTTGGGAAAGAGCGTCACTGTGTTTAATTATTGAGGAATCAGAAATAGTGATTACAGTTACACTGGGATTAATTGTTCAGCTTTTGTCTGAGAACGTAAACTAATTAAGAGATAAAGAGTTTATTTAGTTTTGTGCATAAGTGTGATTAAAATCATTTTCATCAAATCATCAAGTGACATGTGTATCATCTACCTAAGTCACAATCAAGGCTTTTTATTTTATTTATTTATTTATTTTAAAAGATATTAGAAAAATGCACCAAAATGGGATCCACACTGCGCCTCATTCATCAAATCTTTTATAAAGTTGAGTGTAAATATTTGCGTAAGTCAAACCGAACTAAATTTTACACCGGATTTAAAAAAGTTTCCGAAAGGCTGATTTTGTTCCTACTTGCGTGTGTGTGTTGATCACATGTAAAGTGAAAAACACGATCCTGACTCAGCTCATTTGCATTTAGCGACGCCCACAAAACTCCATAAAAGGTCACGTGCACAGACAGCTGGGAGCAGGAAATGAACGATCAGGGTAAAGGTTTCAAAAAACAGACGTGTGGAAAATATTTCGTCTCACTACTCTGCCAATAAAATATTTAATAATATATAATGTTAATAATAATAATAAAAACTGAGAGCGAAATCCTCCATCAGCTGACTCTAAAGCTCTTCTATAAGTCGCTCTGGATAAAAGCGTCTGCTAAACGCTGTAACTGTAATAAAATGAAGCAATTTAAACCCGACAGTTTATTCCAGATATAAAAGTGGAGTAATCCATGAAAATGATATGATTTTGATGATCAAGTTGAGGTTTACATTACGATACGAATGTTTTTTTTTTTTATTTTAAGAGATTGTCACGAAATTTTCACCAAATTTCTTGTGTAAATGCTCATATGAACAATTTGCACACAAACACGTTCGTATCCAGCTTTATCAATGAGGCCCAGTATTTCTCCTTGGACTGGGAATTTCACTTTAATGAGTTGTTCCTTTTGTCCTGCTGTCACTTGCTGTTCATTCACTGCACTGACGTACTGTTTACAGCACACGACTCTTTGAGTTTACTGACTGTACTTTCATTCATCTCCAGTCTCTTTTACAAGCTTTACCGCACTGACACGTTTTACTAAACTCATTCTGGTCACAGGTTTAGACCCCTGTGTTTACTGTAATGTCCTATTGTCATGTTAAATGTCTTTTGTGATTGGAGTGTTTATGCTCTACTGCCTCTGTGTGTGTGTGTACTCACTCCTGCATGCTTCTTATTCCTGTTGCACTGTTTGTATGTCTGTCCTGTTTGTGTGTGTCATGTCATGTGTATATTACACCTTGGGTCCAGGAGAAACATTATTTCATGTTGTGATGACAGTAAAGATCTGCTTGGCTTGAATTTGTACACATACACATAATGAGTGATTTTCTCCCACACCTCCTGTAACCGTGTGTGTGCAGGTGAACTCGTGGAGCGGCTCTATAGAGATCGGCGTGACGGCGCTGGATCCGGCCGCTCTCGACTTCCCCAGCAGCGCCACAGGGCTGAAGGGCGGCTCGTGGATCGTGTCCGGCTGCTCCGTGCTGAAGGACGGCCGCTCGGTTCTGGAGGAGTACGGGCGTGACCTGGACCAGCTGAGCGAGGGCGACCGCGTCGGGATCCAGAGGAACGGCCGAGGAGAGCTGCACCTGTGGGTGAACGGGCAGGACTGCGGTCCGGCGGCCAGCGGCCTGCCCTCGCGCCTGTGGGCCGTAGTGGATCTCTACGGCAAGTGCACTCAAGTCACTGTGGTCAGCTGCGAGCCTCCGCCGGACACAGAGAACGAAGATCGGGAGGAGTTAGAGGAGGGAGAGGTGGACAGGGCGGCGTCCGCGGCGGCGTCTCCGGCTGCTCTCATGCCGGATCATGAGGACACAACGGGGGGCGTGGTGTTACCCGGGGTTCCCGCTATAGCTGCTGTGATGAACGGCTCGGCTGAGGACGGTACTCACAAATAACATTTCAAAACAACTCAAATGGTGTAAAATGTTGCTTTTTTTAAATTATTATTATCTTTTCCATATAACACGTTCTCTCATGTTCTCTTGATTTTGTTTTTGTCCTCAGCTCCTGAAGTTACACGAGGACACGGACACGGCCGACCTGACAAATTCCCCAATAACTTCGATCCAGACACTGGTATTTATTCTTAAATTAGCTTTTAACATCACCTAAATCTTTTACCTTCTTGCATACCCTATGTGTGTTTTAATTCAGATATTTCAGCTATTATACACCAGTGAAAAGGAGCACAAGTGATTACAGTTACAGAGCTGCTGAGGTGACATGGTGCTTACTTTTGTTTAATAAGGTGTGGCCAGGAACGAGTATATTAGTGGCTGTGGAATGCTTACCTCAAGGCACTTATAATATTTTAAAATGAGCGATGGTTCGCCCAATGAAGTGTATTCTCAGAGCGAATAGACTTTTTCTCCAGTTAAATAATTAACTGTTATTAAGTCTGACATTCTACAACATATTATAGTTAAAGTTATGTTCAAAAATCATGAAGTTATGATTTTTTTTTTTTTCTCAGATCGGATTTGTCTATTGTAAGTGACTTGTATCTGTTTTTAATGTTTTGAACACTACTTGATTTTGATTTTTTTTCCAGTGTAGCTTCTATTGATTCCTAGATATCAAGTAAATCACAAATTTCCCCATCGTTCTGCTGTAGTCATCGCTGTCCTCTGTTGTTGTTTCGTTGCACTGTAGACACCGGATGATGATGATGATGATGATGATGACTGTGATAATGCGCACTAAAGTCACATGACTTCTGCTCGTTCTCACTCACAGCCACTAATCGGACATGTATCAGATCTAGAAGCATATATGAAAGGTCTGATGTGAAAAGATCAGATTTTCTTGTCCCCTGGGGAAAAAAAACAGATCTCTGCCTTATTAAGGCAGAAAATCAGATTTGCGTTAATTCAACCTGGTCACATGAACGTAGCCGTAATTCGTTCTAACTTTGGCCACACAAATTATGCATCTCGTGGGCATTATTAACTCATGGCCACGCCTACGCAAATAATATGCAAATATTTCTAATCCTGGTTATTTTGCTTAATATTTCAACCACTGTTTAAATTGCTAAATCAATAGTTAAATGATTACAATTATCCGGACATGTAGGAGACCAAACAATTTTATTACGCTTGCCTTTTATTTCACACTGTATATTAGAAGCCTACATTCACATTCTTAAATAAATAAAACTGGTCTTTAGATTTATATTAAAGGGATAGATGTTTTAAAACGTACATTTAAACACAAAGAGACATAAATAATACACAGTTAAGATGATACATGATTAGAGCTTGTGATTTAATGCACCAGCGTGAATACTAACCGATAGAGAAAGAAAAAAAAAAAACACTGGGGCATGCTGTTATAGGAAAATAATCAATGATGGTGTGATGTGATGTGATAAAGCAGAGTTACTGATATCATGTTAATGATTCTAATTTTTTTGATTAATTATTTTTTATTAATTAAAGTATGACACATTGGATATATTTTATATTTTGAAATGAACCCTTCTTTGTGGTGAGCTGGTGTAATAACAAGGCTTCATCTACTCTCCTGTAATTTAGCATTGCCTGAATTTGCATATTCAAACCTGATTGGCTCTTGTATTTTATGATGTAATAACAGTTGCCTGTCATGTGTTTAATATGCTTGCAGATTTTCAGATTAGAAAATTTCGATTAGATTGATTTTTTTTTTTTTTTCCTAAAACTGCTCCAGCGACAATTTGCTACTCAAGTTAATTCATAAGCGGCAAGATTTCTGAATGTTTGAGTGACTTTAGGAATGAACTGATTTCTCTCCCACTCCAGTCCTCACGGAGCACCAGTTATTCGACGTGTTTAACAACGCCATCGTGTCGCTGTACCGATCAGAAGACGAGGGCAGAGAGGACTTGGGTTTAGGAGGAGCAGGTGGTTCAGGAGGAAGTTCAGACTCCTCCAGAGGGGGAACAGGAAGCAGTAATGGATCCCGAGGAGCAGGGGGAGGAGGAAATGAGAACGGAGTCGGAGGTCGAGCAGAGGGCGGGGGAGGCAACAATAACAGCCCATCAGGGAATGGAGGAGGAGGAGGAGGAGGAGGAGGAGGAGGAAGTGGGGCGGGGACGACGGTATGCAACAGTGGGATGACCACCAATGACGCGCTGCTGTTCCACGAGAAGTGTGGCACGCTGATTAAACTGAGCAACAACAACAAGACGGCCGAGAGGAGGAGACCGCTGGACGAGTTCAACAACGGCGTGGTCATGACCAACCGCCCGCTCAGGCACAACGAGATGTTTGAGGTGTGTGTGTGTGTGTGTAATAATGTTATAATGTAGTAATGCAACTTGAATGTATCATTAAAGGACAACTATTTTCAACTACATTTTGTAAAGATACAGTAAGCTGCAGTGAAAGTAAACTGCAGTGATGTATTTCAGAATATTTATTATTATAAAAACTATCACTATATAAAGATTTTTTTAAAAATACGAGTAAACAAAATATGATCTGTAAGCCTCTAAGTTTACGTGGGAGAAGGAAGAACTTATTTTTCATATAGATGATTCATATAGACTTCTACAGTATTCGTACAAATGATTGTATAAATGTTTAAACAGGAAAGACAAGATATTTTTTTGTTTGAGAGTAAACTCATGAAAATCATTTTAATATGAATGTCTTGAATAAGTGTATTGCTTCAGGTATGTGTCAAAACTATTGACACTTCTGACAGAATACCTGAAATGAATACAAAGAGGTGTGAAAAACGTTTCCATTTACCTCACTCAGCTGATGCTTTCATCCAGAGCAACAAAAAAAAAACGTTGTCTTTGACCACATCCTGGTTGTCTGGTGTATAAACTGTTCTTGGCATCCGTCATTATGGAAAAAAAAATCTTTCAGTACAAAAGAGATCACAAATGATTCACAAATCAGGAGCTAAAAATAAAATTAAATACAATCAGAACTATAATAACAACACTTAATCATTTTTTCCCAAGGGAGGCTTCACCAAATAATACAGCTGAGCTCAAAAGTTTACATCCCCCTTTCAGAATCTGCAAAATGTTAATCAATTTACCAAATAAGAGGGATCATACAAAGTGCATGTTATTGTTTATTTAGTGCTGACCTGAATAAGATATTTCACATAAAAGATGTTTACATATCGTCCACAAGAGAAAATAATAGCTGAATTTATAAAAATGACCCCGTTCAAAAGTTTACATCCCCTTGATTCTTAATACTGTGTTGTTACCTGAATGATCCACAGCTGTGTTTTTTTGTTTAGTGATAGTTGTTCATGAGGCCCTTGTTTGTCCTGAACAGTTAAACTGCCTGCTGTTCTTCAGAAAAATCCTTCAGCTCCCACAAATTCTTTGGTTTTCCAGCATTTCCAGAGCCGGGGGGTGAAAACTTTTCGAATTTCAAGATCAGGGTAAATTTAACTTATTTTGTCTTCTGGGAAACATGTAAGTATCTTCTGTAGCCTCTGAAGGGCAGTACTAAATGAAAAAATACGATATTTAGGCAAAAAAATGTACACATCTCCATTCTGTTCAAAAGTTTTCACCCCTTAATGCATGGTTTTTCCTTCTGGAGCATCAGTGAGCGTTTGAACCTTCTGTAATAGTTGCATATGAGTCCCTCAGTTGTCCTCAGTGTGAAAAGATGGATCTCAAAATCATACAGTCATCGTTGGAAAGGGTTCAAATACACAAAAATGCTGGAAAACCAAAGAATTTGTGGGAGCTGAAGGATTTTTCTGAAGAACAGCAGGCAGTTTAACTGTTCAGGACAAACAAGGGACTCATGAACAACTATCAGTAAACAAAAAAACACAGCTGTGGATCATTCAGGTAACAACACAGTATTAAGAATCAAGGGGATGTAAACTTTTGAACGGGGTCATTTTTATAAATTCAACTATTATTTTCTCTTGTGGACTTTATGTAAACATCTTTTATGTGAAATATCTTATTCAGGTCAGCACTAAATAAACAATAACATGCACTTTGTATGATCCTCTTATTTTGGTAAAATAATTAAAATTTTGCAGATTCTGAAAGGGGGATGTAAACTTTTGACCTCAGCTGTATTTTTGTTCTGTCTTTAACTATAAAACTAGCTTTTGAAATCCATATTGTGTTAAAATACAGCTTTTAGGCTTAATTCATGACTCCTTGTGTATTGATATTGATTTATTAATTTTGATAAACTTCCCAAAGGATCCTAATGTATCTCAGGATGAAAATATGCACAAATCTAAGACAGATCATCCAGCTGTGTGTGTTAATACATTAACACTGGTTATTTTTGCCAATGTGTGTGTTAGATTCGTATCGATAAACTGGTGGATAAATGGTCCGGATCCATTGAGATCGGAGTGACGACTCACAACCCAAACAGTCTGGACTATCCTGCAACAATGACCAACTTACGCTCAGGTCTGTTTATAGCGACGGGGGAATAAAGGGCGCTCGTAGTTCTGGTTTCGTTTGGAGATGTTTGATGCTCGATGTACTTGTAATACCGTGTTCATCCGTGTTGTCAGGTACCATCATGATGAGCGGCTGTGGGATTTTGACCAATGGCAAGGGCACACGTAGGGAGTACTGTGAATTCAGCCTGGATGAGCTCCAGGTAACATTTCTGCCCTCACACACACACACACACACGCACACACACACATCCTGCTTTAGCACACGTCACTATGTCTCTTAACTGTGTGATTATTATTATTGTTGTTGTTGTTGTTGTTGTTTATCTGTAGGAAGGGGATCATATTGGCCTGATGAGGAAAGCCAGCGGTGCTTTACACTTCTACATCAACGGCATAGACCAAGGTGAGCGAAACTTCCTTACTTCCTTATTAACATTTATATTTCTCTGTCTCTGTTTCTCTCTTTTATTCAGAGTGACTCAGGAGTGAGGCAGAATTCACTCTGACGAATGGAGTTGTTATAGGTGTCTATAGTGGTACAATGTTATTCTCTTTCAAAAAATTGGGACATTATTTTATATATATATATATATATATATACACTATATGACCAAAAGTATTCGGTCACCTGCCTTGACTCACATATGAACTTAAGTGCCATCCCATTCCTAACCCATAGGGTTCAATATGATGTCGGTCCACCTTTTGCAGCTATTACAGCTTCAACTCTTCTGGGAAGGCTGTCCACAAGGTTGAGGAGTGTGTTTATAGGAATTTTCGTCCATTCTTCCAAATGCGCATTGGTGAGGTCACACACTGATGTTGGTCGAGAAGGCCTGGCTCTCAGTCTCCGCTCTAATTCATCCCAAAGGTGTTCTATCGGGTTCAGATCAGGACTCTGTGCAGGCCAGTCAAGTTCATCCACACCAGACTGTCATCCATGTCTTTATGGACCTTGCTTTGTGCACTGGTGCACAGTCATGTTGGAAGAGGAAGGGGCCCGCTCCAAACTGTTCCCACAAGGCTGGGAGCATGGAATTGTCGTAATGTTTTGGTATCCTGAAGCATTCAAAGTTCCTTTCACTGGAACTAAGGGGCCAAGCCCAACTCCTGAAAAACAACCCCACACCATAATTCCTCCTCCACCAAATTTCACACTCGGCACAATGCAGTCCGAAATGTACCGTTCTCCTGGCAACCTCCAAACCCAGACTCGTCCATCAGATTGCCAGATGGAAAAGCGTGATTCATCACTCCAGAGAACGCGTCTCCACTGCTCTAGAGTCCAGTGGCAGCGTGCTTTACACCACTGAATCTGACGCTTTGCATTGCACTTGGTGATGTGTGGCTTGGATGCAGCTGCTCGGCCATGGAAACCCATTCCATGAAGCTCTCTGCGTACTGCACTTGGGCTAATCTGAAGGTCACATGAAGTTTGGAGCTCTGTAGCAATTGACTGTGAAGAAAGTCGACGACCTCTTTGCACTATGCGCTTCAGCATACCGCTGACCCCTCTCCATCAGTTTACGTGGCCTACCACTTCGTGGCTGAGTTGCTGTTGTTCCCAAACTCTTCCATTTTGTTATGATAAAGCTGACAGTTGACTGTGGAATATTTAGGAGCGAGGAAATTTCACGACTGGATTTGTTGCACAGGTGGCATCCTATGACAGTTCCACGCTGGAATTCACTGAGCTCCTGAGAGCGGCCCATTCTTTCACAAATGTTTGTAAAAACAGTCTGCATGCCTAAGTGCTTGATTTTATACACCTGTGGCCAGGCCAAGTGATTAGGACACCTGATTCTGATCATTTGGATCTTAGCTTATTACTTATGTGTTTTTTTTTGGCTAATTTATTATTATTTTATAATTGGTTTATTTTTAA
Source organism: Pangasianodon hypophthalmus (assembly GCF_027358585.1). Taxonomy (NCBI): domain Eukaryota; kingdom Metazoa; phylum Chordata; class Actinopteri; order Siluriformes; family Pangasiidae; genus Pangasianodon; species Pangasianodon hypophthalmus. The sequence goes on along the minus strand of NC_069721.1, from coordinate 23,233,885 downwards.
TATTGCCATTATGTATTGCATATTTATTTTCTCTACTTTTTGTTTTATATGCTGCTATACCCATATGCTATTTTAATAATAATAATAATAATAATAATAATAACAGCTTTAGATTTGAACATATTTTCCAAGTACATAACAAAGCACTTTTGTAGTTTGATTTAACGTAATTAAATAAATTAATAAATAAATAATTTAATTATCAGATGCGACTTCTTTCCTAAAAGAGTAGGACATCCTCTTCTTAATGTTATTGTGATTAAAAATGGTATAATTCATTTAATACATGTGAGTCTTCAAAAATTTTGCTCTTATTGACTCGTGTGTGTGTGTGTGTGTGTGTGTGTGATATTTTCAGGCGTAGCTGCTAACCAGACCCCGGGTGTGGTGTACGGTGTAGTGGACCTCTACGGCATGGCGGTAAAAGTCACCATCGTCCACAATCACAACCACAGCGACCGTTTACGCCGCAACAACGCCATCATGAGAGCGCTGTCACCTGACGTGGGCCGACCCCGACCCGCCCTCTCGCTCACCCCCGACCCCGAAGCCCCGGACCGACTACTCTTCCACCCCAACTGCGGGCAGAAAGCGGCCATCATCGGCGACGGCAGGACGGCACTACGACCTCAGTGAGGAAACGTTTTCTAAACACACTGCGCTTAATAAAAATGTAGCGTTTAATTAATCATTTCTTTCTGATCTGGTACAGTGCGACAGACGACTTTAATCACGGAGTCGTGCTCAGCAATCGCCCGCTGCACTCCAACGAAGTGTTCCAGGTGCGCATCGACAAAATGGTGGACAAGTGGGCGGGGTCTATTGAGATCGGTGTGACCACGCATAACCCCGCCTACCTACAGCTACCTTCCACCATGACCAACCTGCGCTCAGGTACACCTTTTCCACTGAATGAGTTTTTGGTAGATAAACGAGTTCTCAGGCTGTGTGTATTAGAGCCGGGCGATATGACAATCGATATTGTGATATACGTTACTTAGATATCATGGATATTGTAATATCTATTTATAAATTGTTATGTTTTTTATATTTTATGTAGGAATGTTCTGAAACATCACATACAGTCAGGTCCATAAATATTGGGACAGTGACACAGTTTTGGTATTTTTGCCTCTGTACACCACCACAGTGGATTTGAAATGAAGCAGTCAAGATGTGACTGAAGCGTAGACTTTCAGCTTTAATTCAAGGGGTTTAACAAAAATATTGCATTAACCGTTTAGGAATTACAGCCATTTTTTACAGAGCTCCTCCATTTTCACAGGCTCAAAAGTAATGGGACAATTGACTGATAAGCAGTTTCATGGCCAGCTGTGGCCTGTTTCCTCCTTATATCACGATAAATTAAGGAGATAAAAGGTCTGGAGGTGATTCCAAGTGTTGAATTTGCATTTGGTAGCTGTTCATGGGAACTCTCAATATGCCATCCAAAGAGGTGTTGATGCAACTGAAGGAGGCCATCATTAGGGTGAAAAACCAAAACAGACCTATCAGAGAGATAGCAGAAACTTTAGGAGGGCCAAATCAACAATTTGGTACATTCTTAAAAAGAAGGAATGCACTGGGGAGCTCAGCAACACCAAAAGGCCTGGGAGACCACAGAAAACAGCTAAAGTGGATGATTGCAGAATTCTTTTCTTATTGAAGAACAACCCCTTCACAACATCTAGCCAAGTCAGGAACACTCTGGAGGAGGTAGGCCTATCATTGTCAAAGTCTACAATCAAGAGCCACCTTCATGAATGTAAATACAGACGGTTTACCTCAAGATGCAAACTGCTGGTAACACTCAAGAACACAAAGGCCAGATTAGACTTTGCTAAAAAACCTCTAAAAAAAGCCTGACCAGTTCTGATGCAAGATTAACTTGTACCAGAATGATGGGAAGAGAAAAGTATGGAGAAGGAAAGGAAGGGCTCATGATCCAAAGCATACCACATCATCCGTCAAACATGTGGAGGCAGTGTTATGGCATGGGCATGTTTGGCTGCCAATGGAACTGGGTCACTGGGGTTTATTGATAATGTGACTGTTGATAGAAGTAGCAGGATGAATTCTGAAGTGTACAGAGCTATACTTTCTGCTCAGATTCAGTCAAATGCTGCAAAACTGATAGGATAGCGCTTCACAGTACAGACGGATAACAACCCAAAACATACTGTGAAAGCAGCCCAAGAGCTTGGAAATTAAATGTTCTTAAATGGCCGAGTCAGTCACCTGACCTCAACCCAACTGAGCTGCTTTTCACTTACTGAAGACAAATCTGAAGGCAGAAAGACCCACAAACAAGCAGCAACTGAAGATGGCTGCAGTAAAGACCTGGCAAATCATCTCAAGGGAGGAAACTCAGCATTTGGTGATGTCCATGGGGTCCAGACTTCAGGTAGTCATTGACTGCAAAGGATTTACCTCCAAGTAATAAAAATAATCCTAATATTTATGATTATATTAGTTTGTCCCATTACTTTTGAGCCTGTGAAAATGGAGGAGCTCTGTAAAAACTGGCTGTAATTCCTAAACGGTTAATGCAATATTTTTGTTAAACCCCTTGAATTAAAGCTGAAAGTCTACGCTTCAGTCACATCTTGACTGCTTCATTTCAAATCCACTGTGGTGGTGTACAGAGGCAAAAATACCAAAACTGTGTCACTGTCCCAATATTTATGGACCTGACTGTATCACCCCACATGTAGCGGGTATCTGTTTCTCCTCACAACCTCTTCTCTCTCTCACAGGGACGTGGATGATGACGGGGAACGGAGTGATGCACAACGGAACCACGATACTAGACGAGTACGGACACAACCTGGACCGACTAAAAGTACGCTTTCACTTACAAAATCAACAGTTAATAATTACCTGTTACTTTTCTTATTTTATTTTATTCAGTATGTAGTATGCTGTTTACATGTGTGCTTGAATAACCTGGTAAATACTCACATTATTATTATTATTGTGTGTCTGTGTGTGTGTGTGTGTGTGTGTGTGTGTGTGTGTGTGCGCGCGCCAGGCTGGAGACACTGTCGGTGTGGTGCGGAAGGACGATGGCAGCCTGCACTTCTTCGTGAACGGAGTTCCTCAGGGGCCGGCAGCCTGGAACGTGCCGCCCAACGTTTACGCCGTAGTGGATCTTTATGGTCAGGCGGCTCAGGCAACCATCATGGACGACATGGGTGAGAGGAACGGGAGAGAAGATAACAGCTGATAACAGTCAACACACACATTTAGCAGTAGTGTGTTATTTATGAATAAATCTCTCTCTCTCTCTCTCTCTCGCTCTCTCGTCCAGCCGACCTCCCCCCTCTCCCGGACGACATCTCTGAGGGTCCGATCGCCATGTCCCCCGGCAGCCCGTGTTCTGTCACTGGGGTCAGTGCGGCCAGTGACCTGCGCTTCCATCAGCTGCACGGCACCAACGCCGTCATCACCAACGGCGGCCGCACAGCTCTCCGTCAGAACTGCCGCAGCGAGTTCAACGACGCCATCGTCATCTCCAACAGGTGTGTTCTACCAGAGGTGCCGCCATTTTACGGTTTAGATCTGTCGCTATGGTGATACAGGGGTCACCTGCTTTTTTCAAGTGAAGCACTGGTCAGACCGAACATGAATAAAATTCACTGAAGGGGAAAGGATGCGGGATGTGAAATTTGCTTCTGGTTGCGGTTGCTTTCAACTTGCACCGGTTTTATCTGGGTGAACTTTGACATGTGAATTCACAAACCTCGGTTTTGTGAGCAAGAGGGCGTGGCTGTTGGGTTTCAGTTCGATAAAAGCGCAGGGTAGAACGGATGGGAATTCCAGCTTTATTTCAGTGAGTCAGATCATTTGATTCATCTCACCAATGAGTACAGTCATGCTGTTTGGAGAAATAAATGATAACGTTATTTGATTTAATAAATGAAAGCAGCACCAAATGACCAGTATGAAGCATTTACTGAAGATGAAGTAACGCTCACAAACAGCTCAGATGGTAAAAAGTATACACTTTTCCATACACAGTACTGTGCAGAAGTCTTAGGTACCCTATTTTTTTTTAGTAGAAAGTTTGTTATAGATGTTTATTTTCTGACTTCTACATTATTGATTCAGTACAAAAACATTTTAGATTCCAAACATTAGTTTTCCAGCACAAAATGAAATGTTACAGAAAATTGTTTGTATGTCAGTTAAGAAAGCAGCAGATTCCATAAGAGACACTTTTCAGATAAAAACATAATGAAGGCTGCTGGGTTTCGCTGCAGAAATAAGAAGCGAGTCGACAGTCAAAGTCTCCAGAAGAACTGTGGCTGCTTCTGCAAGATGCTCAGTAACACTTACAGCTCATTTCCTTATAAAACTGCACACACTGCACCTGAGAATACTAATTTTTTTTTAAAGTGACAGATCATCACACCAAATATTGACTTTATTTCATTTATTACTGTTTACTGCTCTTTATAGTATTTTTTATTAAAGGTAGAAACATTTAATTTCATTATTTTTGAAGGTGTCTTTGCTCTACAGCATTTCTTTGCATGTGCCTAAGACTTTTGCACAGTACTGTATATACAACAAAAAAAGAAGAAGAAGAAGAAGAACAAACACGAGTCGGCTTTCGGTGCTCCACTACAAGGCGTGTTTTGGTGACTCATGCATCACTCACAGAACCTGCTGTTTATTATTGCTCTTAGCATAGAGCTGTCTGGTCCACCGACATACGCTAGGGTTTACTGTATCACCTTTCAGACTTTCTCATCTGGTACAGAACATTCTGTATAGAAACTGTGTGTGTGTGTGTGTGTGTGAACAGGTGCCTTCGTGATGGTGAGTTGTTTGAGATTGTGATTCAGAAGATGGTGGATCGCTGGTCAGGATCAATAGAGGCAGGTGAGTTGATTTGACGTAATAATACAAGGAACGCTGATGATGTCATTCTATAAAATACAACACGACGCCACGTGGCCGCCATCTCGGTGCTCCGTCTCCAGATAAAACGCTTTAAAAATAACCCCTTACTAAGATGCGTTGTTTTTTCTTTTTAATCTAAAGAAATTAGAAGAAACCTCTTTTATCAGGCTAGATGTCTGAAAAATTATTATTTTTATTTTCAAATGGAAAAACATGTAATACACGTAACCGTATTTTAGATCAATCAGCATTTTTGTGCAGAAAACAGAAATACCTTACATTTCTATTAAAACACAAACATTTATTAATAGATTAATAAACTGTCTCGCGTATCTTTTTTTTTTTTTTTTTTTTTAATCTGCAAAAATTAATAGGGCTGCGAAAAAAAAAAAAAACAAATATTTTAAGAATCAATTATTTGTGCAAATTATTTGACAGAAAATCAATTAAATGTGGATTGTAAATGAGAAGGCTGAAACAAATATCATTCAGTATTTTTGTTTATTGTATTTTTTTCAGTAATGTAGTATAAAACAATGCTGTGTGAAACATCTGAACATTTACCATCTAAAATCTGATTATTCCCTGTTGGAGTAACAATAAAAAATTACAACAGGACTTTAATAAGGAATTTATTTTAAATAAAAGCACAGGATGCTTGAAATTTGTGGATTTATGAATAGATCTTTTTCTCTTCCTCTTTATCTAAATATGTAATAGATGTAGATCATTAATCTTGAATTAAATGATTAATAATTTCACCAAAAACAGTTTCAAATGCTTTCGCTTGTCTTGTCTGCATTATTTCAGATATTTTCCAGCACAAAAGACAAGAAATAAGTAATAAATAAACCACGTCAATATTAAATCCATATTAAATTTTCATCAGGGATTCTGTTTTAATGCATGACTTTTTAAAACGAATCGGAGCAGACTCGTCTGACGTTGCTTATATTCTGCTTGTTGGTGAAATAAATGATTGATTGATTGATTGATTGAGGTGAACACTTTGTTTTTATGTGTTGTAGGAGTGACTGCGATCAGACCAGAGGAACTGGAGTTCCCCAACACTATGACTGATATCGATTACGATACCTGGATGCTGAGGTGCGTCGCATTAGGCGCTCTATCCAGGACTGGAAGGGCGGCCATTTTGTTGGAGTTCATAACTTAGCTGCGTGATTTGGTGATTTTCAGTTTTTAGTAACTAGCAATTCTGTGATGTGAATGTGGAAACTATTTTTAAATGTAGCTTAATTTTCATTAACTAATTTAGGGGTACTAAATCAGCTCCTATGTATACACACTTTTATACTTTTATACACTGGAAATATTTGGCAGTCTGCTGTGTACAAAGCCCCGCCCCCTTCATAAGCCAATACAGCCAATGCAGTTAAGCTACTAGTCTTTATAAGTAGTTAGATATTTATATATATATATATGGGATATTTTTTTGTACTGAAATCTGCAATCCAGTCTTTAGTGAGAATTGGTTGAATGTGAGCTTCTAGCACAATTGGCACACTTTGTTGCTTTTGTACGTGTCTAATTGGCACATCTCTTGTGGAAATGGAAATATACAGCAAATTGATAAAGAACAAACCAAATTTAAACTCCTCCTCCTCCTCCTCTGCCTCCGTGTTTGCTGTATTGCTGTATTTTTGCCTCACTGCACATCATTTTTGCTGTTTTATATAAATGTCATGGTGCCTGCAGTGGAGTGGAAACAGAAAGTCATCCAGGAACTGTGTAGTTCTATAAAGTGTGTAGTTCTTCTAAAGTCTTGGGAATGTCAGCGTCTATCCAGATACGTATCGTGTGATACGGCTCCTCATGTCTCTTCTCTCTATTCCCTCTCATTTCTCTCCGTTACAGCGGCACAGCGATCATGCAGGACGGGAATACCATGAGGAATAACTATGGCTGTGATCTGGACTCCCTGGGGACGGGCTCCAGGATCGGAATGATGCGTTCAGCCTCCGGAGATCTCCACTACTACATAAACGGAGTGGACCAGGGCGTGGCGTGTACCGGATTACCACCAGGTACAGGAGAAAAGAACTGCATTTTACACACACCAGCTGCAATGGCTTCTGTTAAAGCTGTTCGCTTTCACAGTTTTATTTTTATTGTTTTTTTTTATTATTTGGACAAAATGTCCTTCTATGTGTCTCGTTATCTCTCTCTGTATATTTCTCTCTCTCTCTCTCCGTCTCTGTCTCTATCTGTCTCTGCCTCTCTCAGTCTCTCTCCTTTGCTCTCTCTCTATCATCTTTCTGTCAATTTGTCCGTATCTCTCTCTCACTCTGTCTCTGTATCACACTGTCTCTCTCTCTGTCTCTCTCTGTCTCTCTCTCTCTCTCTCTCTCTCTCTCTCTGTTTCTCTTTCTCTGTGTTCTTGTCTCTCTGTCTCTCTCTCCTCTCTATCCTTCAATCTCTGTCAATCTCTCTCTCTCTCTCTCTCTCTCTCTCTCTCTTTCTCTCTCTGGTGCTGTCTCTCTGTCTGTCTCTCTGTATCACACTGTTTGTCTCTCGCTCTCTCTCTCTCTCTCCATTTCTCTTTTTCTGTCTTCTTGTCTCTCTATTTACTCTCTCCTCTCTATCCTTCAATCTCTCTCTGTATCTTTCTGTCAATCTCTCTCTCTCTCTCTCTCTCTCTCTCTCTCTCTCTCTCTCTCTCTCTCTCTCTCTCTCCATTTCTCTTTTTCTGTCTTCTTGTCTCTCGGTGTACTCTCTCCTCTCTATCCTTCAATCTCTCTCTGTATCGTTCTGTCAATCTCTCTCTCTCTCTCTCTCTCTCTCTCTCTCTCTCCATTTCTCTTTTTCTGTCTTCTTGTCTCTCTGTTTACTCTCTCCTCTCTATCCTTCAATCTCTCTCTGTATCGTTCTGTCAATCTCTCTCTCTGACTCTCTCTGTCTGTCTCTCTGTATCACTGTCTCACACTATCTCCATGTCTCTCTCTTTCTGTTTCTCTGTATCTCGTTATCCCTCTTTCTCTTAGTCTATATGCATCATCTCTCTCTCTCTCTCTCTCTCTCTCTCTCTCTCTCTCTCTCTCTCTTGCTTTATTGCATGACAAATATTAACACTTGTATTGCCAAAGCTTAGATACAGGTTCCAGATTCCAGGTGTGCTTAGATACTTTGAAAACACATTAGAAAAACAACAACATGGATAAATACAATGATACAAATCTCTCTCTCTCTCTCTCTCTCTCCCTCTATCCCTCTCTCTCTCTCTCTCTCAGACGTGTATGCTGTGATTGATCTGTACGGTCAGTGCGTTCAGGTGACCATCACCAGCTCATCTGGTCCTCTTGACAACAGCCTGTGCACCAGTAACATCACAGAGAAGAGTTTCCCAATACACTCACCAGGTACTGACCACGTGTGTGTGTGTGTGTGTGTGTGTAACACCTTTAAAGACAGAGCATTAAAGACCTCCCTGAACACAAGTCGTTAAATATAATCAGTGTTGAATGAATATGGGTTGTGTATGTTTGACTTTGAATAGGATGAATGTATTGTTATTGTACATTAAACATATTTTCACTTTCTTTAATAAAACCTTTTTGCGTGTCTCCCTCTAGTGGCAGGAGTGGCTCATCGTCTGCACAGCAAACACGGGAAGAATGTGGTGTTGCTGGGAGACGGCTGCCAGGCCGTCAGGGTGGGAGGGTATTCTCACGGCATCGTCTTCAGCGCAAAGGAGCTCAAAACGGATGAACTGTTCGAGGTGAGATCTGGGAAAAGAGAAAGACATCCTGCTTTTATGTGTGACATCATATTGATCCGTACCGTACCGTACTGTACTGTCTGGTTTACATTAGATCTCTGCTCTCTCTCGCTTCAGGTGAAGATCAACGAGGTGGATGAGCAGTGGTCTGGGTCGCTCCACATCGGCTTGACCACCCTGCAGCCCCCAGAACTGCCCTCCTGCCCCCTCAGCGGCCTGTCGCCCTCCCTCACTCAGCTCAGGTCAAAGGTCACCTGGCTGCTCGCCGGTTCGGAGGTCAGACGCAACGGCATGCTGCTGAGACAAAACTTTGGCTGCTCGCTCGACCGACTGACGGTGAGAGAATGAAATGCAGAAGGTGTCCAATAATAATTAGGTTTTTTTTTTTGTACTTTTATGCATCTAAAATAAAACTGGTGAGGATTCAGGGCTTGGTTTCAAACCATTCGTAAATAATGTTGAATTATAAATATTTTTAAAACCCAAGAAACACCTTACAAACCCTTACTCTACACCTTTCCCCTTAATAAAAGCATCTTACGTTACCCATTATCTTGTATTACCCTAGCTACCGTAGCTAGTCAGCTGGTTAACGGCTAGTAAACTAGCTTGCATTTTTCACAGGATTTCAGAATCAGCGTCTCGATATCAGTTCATCGTCGTGATATCGTGATTTATCTCGCAGCCAAATCTGGTGAATGGAACATTACTGTAATAGTCAAAACTATTTTCATCACCAATAACATTAGATAATTTTGCGCTATCGAATGTATAACTGCGGGTGTTTAGGGTGTGTGTTACAGCAGGAGTAAGTAAACAGGTGTGTTACTGCAGGTGGGGAACCGTGTGGGTGTGAAGAGATGCACCGACGACACAATGCACGTCTTCATCGATGGAGAGGACATGGGACCTGCAGCTACCGCTGTGGCTAAGGTACACACAGTGAGAGATACAGTGAGAGAGAGAGACAGACAGACAGACAGACACACAGTGAGAGATACAGAAAGAGAGAGAGAGACATACACACACATTGAGAGATATAGAGATATATATAGAGAGAGAGAGAGAGAGAGAGAGACACATACACTGAGAGATACAGAGAGAGAGAGAGAGAGACATACACACACGGTGAGAGACACGTCCTCACACTGAAAGACATACACAGAGAGAGAGAGAGAGAGAGAGAGACGGACAGTGAGAGACAGTGAGAGACAGATGCAGAGAGAGAGACACACACACAATAAGAGACACAGAGAGAGAGAGACATACACACACAGTGAGAGACAGAGAGAGAGAAGAAGAGAGAGAGAGGGAGAAAGACATACATACACTGAGAGATACACAGAGAGAGAGAGAGAGAGAGAGAGAGAGACATACACACACAGTGAGAGACAGAGAGAGAGAAGAAGAGAGAGAGAGGGAGAAAGACATACATACACTGAGAGATACAGAGAGAGAGAGAGAGAGAGAGAGAGACATACACACACGGTGAGAGACACAGAGAGAGACACACACATAGTGAAAGACACGTCCTCACACTGAAAGACATACACAGTGAGAGACACAGAGAGAGAGAGAGACACACAGACAGTGAGAGACACAGAGAGAGAGAGAGACACACAGACAGTGAGAGACACAGAGAGAGAGAGAGACACACACAATAAGAGATACAGAGAGAGACACACACAGTGAGAGACAGAGAGAGAGACACAGACACATGGTGAGAGAGAGACAGAGAGAGAGAGACACATACAGAATGAGGGAGAAAGAGAGAGAGGGAGAGAGACACAGTTAAAGAAAGACACAGATAGATACACACACATAAACAGACAGTGTGTTAGTTGATTGTAATACCATTGCGTGTGTGTGTGTGTGTGTCAGAACGTGTACGCAGTGCTGGACCTGTACGGGAAGGTGACCGCCGTGTCCATCGTCAGCTCCACTCTGGTGGAGGACACGGACAGTGTGAAGGCTCCATCGCTGTCCTCGGACAGCTGCAGTGACGGAGAGGACGAGTCCACACCGGTCAGTCAGGGGGTCGGGACTGAACTCAACACGCAGTGTGTTACACCATGCTCTTCTGTTCTGATCTCTGTGTCTTCTGTCTGGTCCAGTGCGAGAGCGAGCCTGCCATGGTTCCCATGGCGATGGCCTTTCTGGAGAATCATGGGAAAAACATCCAGCTGTCCAATCAGAACCTGACGGCCGCACGAGTGTCGAGTTATAACCAGGGCCTGCTGGTCACAGCACAAGCTCTGCCACGCCAGCAGCTCTTCCAGGTGTGGGGTCAAACTTTAACACACACTCACACACACACACACACACACACACACACACACACACACACACACACACAGTGAACAAGTGTTCTTTTAACCTTCAGTGTTTTAGGTTCTTTTTCCCCTCATGAAGATTGTCTCTTTGCTAGATATATAAGAACAGCGTCCTGAACTATCGCCGTGTATAAATATGAGACACTAACCGTCCCGTGTCCTCGTGTTCAGTTTCAGATAGACAGATTGAACACGTCGTGGACGTCGTCTCTGTCTCTGGGTGTGATCGGTCACTCTCCAGATCGTCTCAACTTCCCCTCCACGGCCTGCTGCCTTAAACGCTCTGTCTGGCTGCTGCAGCGAGACTCTGTCTTCCACAACTCACTGAAGGTGTCTGTCTGCCTGTCTGTCTGTCTGTCTGTCTGTCTGTCAGGATTCCCTTACATGTTTTCTGTCATGTTCCTCTCTCTCTCTTTCTCTCTCTCTCTCTCTCTCTCTCTCTTTCAGTATTACCTTCCAGTACGCATACTGATCTGTCTGTCTGTCTCTCTTCTGTTTCTCTCTCTCTCTCTTCTGTTTCCCTCTCAGTATTTGTTTTGTGATGTGTCTCTCTCTCTCTCTGTCTGTCTTTGTCTGACTCACCCTCTGTCTCTCTCTCTCTCTGTCTCTGTCTCTCTCCTTCTCTCCCTTTGTATCTCTTGTGATCTCTGTCTCTCTCTTTCTCTCTCTCTCTCTCTCTCTCTCTTTCAGTATTACCTTCCAGTATGTATACTGATCTGTCTGTCTGTCTCTCTTCTGTTTCTCTCTCTCTCTCTCTCTCTCTTTCAGTATTACCTTCCAGTATGTATACTGATCTGTCTGTCTCTCTTGTGTTTCTCTCTCTCTCTCTCTCTCTCTCTCTCTCTCTGTTGTTCTCTCTCAGTATTTGTTTTGTGATGTGTCTGTCTCTCTCTTTGTCTGTCTCTGTCTCTGTCTTTGTCTGTCTCTCTATCTATTGTGATCTCTCTGTCTCTCTCTGTCTCTCTCTCTTTGTATGTATTGTGAGTTTAAATTGTTTCTTTCTGTATGTATTGTGATCTCTCTCTCTCTCTCTCTGTATGTATTGTGATCTCGCTTTGTATCTCTGTCTTGCTCGTTCTGTCCCTCTCTCTCTTTGTATGTATTGTGCTCTCTCTCTCTCTCTTTCTCTCTCTCTCTCTCTCTTCTGTTTCTCTCTCTCTCTCTCTCTCTCTCTCTCTCTCTCTCTCTGTTGCTCTCTCAGTATTTGTTTTTTGATGTGTCTCTCTCTTTGTCTGTCTCTCTCTCTCTCTCTCTCTGTCTGTCTTTGTCTGTCTCTCCCTCTGTCTCTCACTCTCTGTCTGTCTCTGTCTCTCTCCTTCTCTCCCTCTGTATCTATTGTGATCTCTCTGTCTCTCTCTGTATGTATTGTGATCTCTCTTTGTAGCTCTCTGTCTTGCTCGTTCTGTCTCTCTCTCTCTTTGTATGTATTGTGCTCTCTCTCTCTCTCTCTCTCTCTCTCTCTCTCACTATGTTCAGTGATCTTTCAGTTTAAATTGTTTTTCTGTCTCTCTCTCTATGGTACACGTTGTCCTCCTCAGATCTGTGAGAACTACGGGCCGAACTTGGACACGTGTCCTGAGGGGACGGTGCTGGGTCTGCTGGTGGACGCTAACGGCTGTCTCCACCTGTATGTGAACGGGATGGACCAGGGCGTGGCAGCGCAGGACATCCCGAGCCCCTGCTACCCGCTAATCGACCTGTACGGCCAGTGTGAGCAGGTCTGTACACACACACACACACACACATACACACACACACACACACACACGGAATAATTCGTAGTAAGAAAATAAAACAGTTAAACATTCTTAAC